>NW_025407948.1:677392-848211 GCF_008403515.1 Naegleria fowleri
TCGACAAATTTTATAAAAATTTTGGTCAACTAGGAGATGCAGTTTACAATGAAAGAGAAGATTTTGTGTGTGAAGTTGAGGAAGATTTCTCCATCATAAAAAAAATGAACGACGATTACGAGATAGAGGATAAAGCATTGGGCATGAGATTTTGCTCCGAGTGCAACAACATGTTGTATCCAAGAGAAAACCGATTAAACAAGACTCTAGAATTTAAATGTAGACACTGTGATAATAGAGAAGCTGTAGACACCTCCGATTATGTTGTATATAAAAACGATATCAAAGCTGCCAAAGATATCCAGTGGAGTAATATTGATTGGGCAGAACTGACTAAAGATCCGACTCTGCCTCGGGGAACTGTTGGTGTAGGTGCCTGTAAAAACTGTGGTAATGGCGAAGTCGTGTATTTACAAACAGGATTTGGTATCATCAAAGAAAACCAAGGCGGTATGAATTTGTGGCTAATATGTACCAGATGCAACCATCGCTGGAAAAATCAGCTATAGAGAATCATAGTAACAACAACAATAGATCGGTCCTCAGAACAAAGCTAATTGACATGAGTATTTATTGTATTCGTAATTATTTATCACTATTTATGACTTGCAATGTTTCTAGAGACTTTCGATATGATTAATAAGCATCATCTTTCCGAATCACTCCAGCTAAATACTGGATCTAGAGTAAAATTTCTAACTTTTTGTAATGAATCAGAGGATTATTTTAAGGTGGACAACATGTCATTCATTTATAATATATCAGAGCTACTGACTCGTCTCAATCAAGATCCTTTGGCTTAGCCTCCAAGAACAGTTGGACCATGACATTTGCCACTGATAGAACATTGACTGAGTTTCCCATCAATTTATATTGTTGCTTGATCGAAAGCTTTGAGGAAGGGCAAGAAAACCAAGGAGTAAAGGTCATCAAGCGGGCTACTTCAATAGGGTGAAGAAACCGTATTCTTCCCAACCCGGTCAGCGTCTCAATGTTCTCAAAGTCAATACTTTGAAAAATTTTCTCGACATCTACATCCAAATATGTGTCGTTTAACAACAAAACTAGAGGTCCAGTTCCTCTGAGAAATTGAGTTTGGCCGTACGACTTTGTAATGCAACTGCAGACACGCTTTAATGGAGCAGTGTCTTTGGAGTGGTTGCTCTTTTTCAAAATCAAGTCGTACCGATAACCTTTGATTTTAGCAAGATGTTTTTGTTCCACAAAAATCATATCTCGTTCATATAGTTTTTCTTCTTCAGAGGTTAGCAATATCGAAGAAAGATTATAGAGATCCAAAAAAGTTGCTTGCTTTCCTTGCTTTTCTAATTGATCAATTTGTTTCGGGTGATTAAAAACTCGGTCATAATCAAGAAGAGGTCGTAATTGATTATTTTCAGATTTTAAAAACATGTAATCAGGAAGGCAAGTCTGTAAATTCAGTGGGATTTCTATCATTTGAGAGATTTCAGTAATGTTCACAGCATTTTCAATGTTGAATTCTACTCTTCGTCCTATAAGATAATATCTCACACGCTGATTGGGAAGGCCTAACTGAGTTGGGCATAAAAGAAATTCCTTAAATTGATATCCATGGTTTGTTAACTGGTTCACTAAATGTTGTCTAGTTTTCGATATCTCAAAATTTTTGACATTTTCAACAAATATATAATCCGGCAATATTTTAGGGAAAAGTTCGCTCATTAAATATAAAAAACTTCTTGTTCTATCATCTTCATTGTCTTTTCTATTTCCATTGAGTGTAAAGGGTTGACAAGGAGGAGACATTGTCCACAAAATTTTTGAGAATGTTTCCATCTGAGAGTAATTTTCGCTGAGTTTTTGCTTCTTTTGAGACTTTTCAAAGGTAGATGACGAATTTGAATATTGTTCTTTTCTCTTTTCCAAAATTTTCTTAAAGTATTGTCTTTCAAAATCACAAATTGGAATATGAGCAATATCCTTTGCACAAGGTTCGTGTCCAAATAAATGTTTGTATAGTATATTTGCATTTTCGTTGATATCAAATGCTCCAATCCATGAAAATTTAATTTTGTTCGGAATGACAACAGATAATCCATCATTTGAAGGGTTCTTATTCATAAAAAATTGTTCAATAAACGCTTCAATGAGTTCTACGGCCATTTTTGTTCCTCCGATTCCACTATAAAACTCTGCAACATGAATTTCAATTTTTGAATGATTTGTTGTTTTTGTTGTACCTTCGGAGTCTGTGGATGATGATTGAATGCAATTCTCAATTTGAGACATTTTTTAAAGTTCAACGACGCAAAAAAAATGAACACAAATGAAGACGTTGTAATGAATAGTATCAACCAAACATTGATGACCCACTCAGAAGCTTTCGGAATCATCTTTAAACATATTGAGAATTTCTCAAAAACATTGGACGGATTATCTAACCACATCAATAATCGGAAACAAAAGGTAAAGTCAGTTAAATTAGTCTCCGACAGCAACCAACCAATTAAACCTAAACAACCTCTTCCTCCAAAAACAACACTCATAGAACAAACTCCATCCCCTGCACATCCTTATCGAACTGATGGACCATCAAACCAAATATCTAAAAACAAAAATATTACACATCCAACAAACAAATCGAAAATCAACAATCAAAATAAGACAACAAACTTCATCACCAACACAAACCTCACCAAACCAATTGAAACAAGCACAAACCTCATCAAACCAATTGAAACAACTTCAAAGCCCCAAAGTCAACCCCAGCTTCAATCTAAGAGCCCACCTATCAACACCAGCTTCAACCTGAATGAATCGCAATCGTCATACTTGCAAATAGCCAAGACAGCCAAGAACATTACATTTGATCCAACAAAAAAAACTCCGCAAATCAAATCCTACAATACAACAACAACCATGTACCCTCCTGCTAAAAGAGCTAAAACAATTAACTATTCTCACTGTGTATCTATTTACCTCAGTAAGCATATCGACTCAGACATCACTGAATTTATTACAGATGCAGTCAAAGAAAAACTTACATCATGGTACATACCTAACGACAAGACGCACGTACTCCAACTTGTCTGTAACAATCATGAAGATTATGTATCAACCTTGGGAATTTTAAACTCACAATCAACAAGAGACTCCAGTCCATTCAAATACGTTGTGACTCCTATGAATTTCTCACCAGCTGAACACACCCTCAAATATCATACTTCATCATATGACGAGATGATGAAGTATACTACCACATTATCAAAAATTTTTGGAAAAGAACTAATGGAGTTAAAGAAACTAATACCAGTTATGACAGAGTCCAAAAGCTTTATAAAATCAGAATAGCAGTTGAATCTCTTGAAGATAAAGAATATTTTATGGCAAGGAAATATTCTGAATACCGATCCATTGACCAGATCATAACAGAATCTAAGCTTAACTGCTCTTGCAATTTTTCATCCCTCTACACAGAGAAAGATATCAAAACTGCGATACAAAAGATGGTGGAAAAAAGCAACTGTGTCTTCCAATCAAACCACTTAGAGATTATTAACAAACCTAGCCCATATCGCCCTGGAGAGCATTATTATATAGCCAATTACAAAGCAACTAATGTTGCAGAATTGGAAAAAATTACAAAATTCCCAACAAGTATCACTCCACCAAATGGCACAAAACCAACCTCAAAAAACTCATATCTACAACCAAATATTTGGTAGAAAAATTCAAAAACAACAAGAAAACGAAGTGACTGGTGCAACCAATAATTTCCAATTCAATAATGACCTCTCAGCATTAGAAAAGAATCACAAATCACTTCAAGTAGAATGTACTGAAAACTCAATCAAACTGGAATCACATTCTAAACAAATACAAAACATCACCAATACACTAACAGACCACACAAAATCCATACAGACCATTTTTGAAAAACTCAACGAAATAGCTTCCAAAATGGAAAATATTGAATTACATTTGACAAAACCGTACCATCAATTAATTCATGAATCCAAGGATGATGTAGAAGATGAAGATGATGAATCTTATCACCCAAAACCAAATGAAAATAGTGATGATGAAATGGAATATGACGAAGAAGAAGATATAGTAGAACCTAGAAGAGGTGATAAACCTCTTGGAAATAAGAACAATTAAGTCACCAAAATGTAATTTGAAAATTGGCTGTTTTAACTGCAACGGGCTCATAAAGACAGCCACAAAAGAAATATTGACAAATGAAATCAAAGGGATGTGCTACAATCATAACATCCAAATCATGTCAATTACTGAAACACACTTAAAAACATATGAAGATCAAAAAGAAGCCTATAACAAAGGGAATGGAAGTATCTTCTTTAATTCACTATTTGGAGCAAGAAAAAGCTCAAAAGGGAACAGCTCTCTTCCATATTCTTAACAACAAAAGAAAACGATTCATATCCAACGAAAATCTAATACAAGGAAAACTTCAATGGACAAGGTTTTTCTCTAGAAACAAACCTATTAACATCATTACGGTTTATGCTTCATCTGATGGTGAAGATGATGATGAAATAATCAACATTATTATTCACCTTCTACTAAAATGTGAAAATGAATTCAACATTGTGCTAGGAGATTTCAATATCAACACAAGGAAACCACAAAATTCGAGAGAAAAAGAATGGAAAGAACTTATTGAGTGTTTCCAACTCAAAGAACTAATCATCCCAGAGAATTACACATACGTCAGAAAAGTCATCAACTCAGTTCAAAAATCACGACCTGATCATATCTTCGTTTCTAACAACATCAGAATAATCAGAGAAGTTATTTTACCACCAATATCCAAAAATGATCATCTACCGTTCTATATTGACATTGAGTTCGAAACAGACTATTGTTGGAGAAACTTCATCTCTAGGAAAGATATGAATCAAATCTCAACAACATTGAACGAATCACACTATGATTCATTTGATGCACTTCAGAAAGACATATCAGAAATGGTTAACAAATTTTCTTTCAAAGACGATAAGACCAATCTCAAATACATTAACACAATCAATAAGAAAGAAATCAAAACCAAAGAAATAGAACTCCTCCATCTTGTAACACAAGGAAAAGGTCAAAATATCGAGGAAATTGAAAAACTAAGAAATAATATCAAAGTACTATACAAGGAAACTGGAGCTGATATCAAAGCAAAACTAAGTGAAAATTTCAACAAACATGACAGCTCAATGATTTACCAGTTTGACAAACATCTAAAAGAAAAATCAATAGATTGGAAAAATATCCAATTCTCTGAAGAAGAAATTGTGCATCATTTTGAAACAAAATTTACCTCAGTATCCAAATCATCAGACTTTGAAAATCCACCATCAACCGTCAAGAAAGGACCGAAAATACCACAAATAAGCCTTAAAACAATTAAAGAGGCGATATCGAGAATGAAATCCAACACACCCGGTCTAGACTCAATATCCTTCCAAATTATACGTAATCTCAAAGACGAACATCTACAACTTATTGCTGACCAATTTGAAAACTGCATTCAACAAGGTAATATCCCTGAAGAATGGAAATCTGGTTGGGTTAAATTACTCCCTAAAAGAGACATTCAAAAACTAAATGATATTAGACCCATAACCATTCTCCCAATATATTACAGAATACTTTTCAACATAATTGCATACGAATTAAGACAATGGGCTTCCAAACACATCAACTTAAGGCAACAAGCATTTATTTCACACAGAAACACAATGAATCACGGATTATTACTTTCATCTCTAGCCAAAAAGAACAAGTCGTCATTCCTTTTGGTAAACTTAGACATCGAAGGCGCCTATGATTCCGTTGAAGATCATATCATTGAAAAAGCTCTCACTCATTGTAAGTTTCCAGATGAGTTGAAAACTTTTATACTAAACTCATACAAGAGTCAAATATTACAGCTAGAAATTGATCACCATCTCTCTAGACCATTCACAAAAACAAGAGGAATACCACAAGGATGCCCTTTAGCTCCTCTTATATATGATTGTATTACTCAACTCATCATTGACAAATGCATACAACAATGGAAAATTTCAATCAAACCAACCAAGCTTAATATTAACGATATTGGTTTGCTCTGCTTTGCTGATGACATTAATTTAGTTTCAAACAGATACTGCAATTATAACGAAAGACTTGATAATATCTCTAAATGGCTCGGCCAATTAAGTCTAAAAATTAATCCTTCAAAATCCATGGCAACCACTCTCCCAACTAAAAGCAAAATGAAGCCAATGATAGACGGTACTATTATACCAAGATTCAAAAACCTTCGAGTACTTGGACACTATCCTTGGGATGACTCTACTTTAAATGAAGATATTGAAAAAAGAATCCTCCAATTTCAACTCTCACTCAAATATATTCCACTGAAAAGAATGGAGATAACAAACATTAAGAAAGTAATTTTTGCCAAATGCACTAGCTTATTTACACACATTTTACGAACAAATTACATTCCTGAATCACTTGTTGATAGAATTAACATTGAAGTAAGAAAAGCAATAAGAAAGAAAATTTTCATGCATAATGCTAGTCCAACAAACTATTTTCACCTCCCAATCACCTATGGCGGACTTGGTATTCCAAGATTCGATATCTTTGCAGATGAAATTCGAATCAAAACAGCCCTGTATCTTATTAACAATGATAATGAACTTCTTAGAGAAGTATATTCAGAAGGAATCAAACACGAAAATTCGATTTTTAAGGAAATGAACAGATCAATGAAGAAATACAAGATCAGACCTCAACAATTTAACAATGACGAAATCTTTCCAAAACTCAAAGGAAAGAATTTTACTATTTACACTGACGGATCAAATCTCAACAACTCAACAGGTTTCGGCTTTACCGCCAAAGTTAACAATTCCCAAGAAACCCAAGATTTCTCATACAAAATTAACAGCGAATACTCACATAACGTTGCTGAATTATCAGCAATACTCACATCACTAAAGATACTTCCACCTAAATCTAAGGCAAAAATTCACACAGATAGTGAAATATCCATCCACGTTTTGAAAAACAAAGCCTATAACGGAATTTTTAACTGCTTCAAGCATGAATATCAACAGGTCATTCAACAATCCAATCTAAATATTCAACTAATCAAAGTTAAAGGTCATGTCAACAAAGGAAACATCAAAGCTGACGAATTAGCTAAGAAAGGAGCTCAAGAGCACAGCTATTTTGACATTAAGAAGCTATTTTCGAACCAAACCATCCTTGCCACATCTAATACCATTATTTTCGACATCAAAAATCCATACAAAAGAAAAGATATGATGTAATGTTTAGCCAATTTGATAGAGATAATTCCAGTCTACACCTTACCAAGAACTGGTCATCTATCAATCTAAAATTCATCAAATCTAAAATTGACACAAATACTAAGTGGTCAATCTGGAGAAACTTAACAAGCAACCATATCAAACAACATAAGGAAAGACAATGCGCTCACTGTAAATGCCCCGGAACTCTAAAACATTTCATATACTATTGCCCTAATACTCAATGCTTTAGGGATTTTTTCTACACTAAATTCCTAGATATTACATCAATGCAATGTATCCTCAACGATTATCAAGAATCAAGATACTGTGAAAGAAGGAAAGTTTTCATTATTCATCATGACGGAGTAATGATTCGAGATACTCAAATGCCCAACTTTAAAAATTTACCAAATATTTACCAAAATTGGCCTGAAATCCAAACAATTCTCACCCTACTAGTTGGTAAATGTCACACCAAGTATTATGAAAACTCAAGGTTTAAAAAACCAATTCAAAAACAAACCCCAATCCTCACGGATTTACCAGCACCAGTGGTGCTAACAATAAACTAATTAGATTTTTTAAAGTTCAAGAATGCGCAATCACAAAAAAAGAAGCATCAATGATGTTGGACTTGCAGGAGACGACTATTGACGTTCAATCAGAGTGTCGCTGCGGCTTAAGAGTAAGACCATGGGGATTTTGTTTTCACGCCGAACTCGAGAGGAGCACACCAAAGAGAGTGTTTTCCTATTCCTATCATTCGTACGTTTGCCGAATAAGATAGGAACCGAACATCAACGCCTGTTCCATTCTTTCCTTGTGTGATAGGACCATTGTTGTGGTTTTCATATTTTTTAATTAATTTTTGTTGATGAGAGCGAATATTGGCGGTGATAACGTAATTGCTAGAAGCGCAAATTGCTTTGGCCAAATATTCGGAACTAGTGGATTGTTTTGTTGTCGCACACACAAATGATGGACTGACGAGAAGAACCCATCGTCATCAAGTTCAGCAAATCACTCGAGTAACATTCAGACTGAAAAGAAATGAACTCCTTTTGAACACAAGTTCATTGATGTGAGGCCTCTTCTCGTTTTATTTGTGTTGAGCAATGTTTGAGCGTTGGGAACTTTAAAAATTAGAGTTCCTTGACTTCAGGCTCTTTCGCAAATTTTGAGTGAAGAAAAAAGTCTTGACGTAACATTGAAACAACAACAACAAATGGCCACTGCAATCACAGTTCAGAAATTGCTGCTCGAAAGGAAATACTCTCCTGAATACATTGAACAATCGAGAGCATACAGTTGTGTACATTCGTGTAAAATGTCTCGAGAGCATTCCAAGAATAACAAATTCACTCAACATTATTCTTCATCCATACTTATGGAAGGGGAGAAATTGCGACTTTCATTTGAAAATCTCAGTGATCAATCCACACACATCATCATCATGTTTGTCGATGATAGGCGGCGAGTGTTTAGTTTATTTCCATGTTTCACAGATTTTTGGGATGTGATGAACTTTCATCACGTTCCAGGAGGAAATCATTTGGTCGTTCAAATTGACACAGGATCATTACCCTTTCAAAAGATGCTGTCAACAATGGCTCTACCACCACTGTTCGAAACTTTCAAATTATTTGCTGCTCGGTAGTGAAAACGATTAAGCAAGAAAATAATGGTCATTCGCTTTCTTTTGAGACAAGTTATGAACCTGTGTTTCAACATTTTGACTTTTCCATTCCAGTTAGATCCTAATGGATTCCTCATTCCCATTCATTTACCTCTCTTCCCTAATTTATTGTTCCATCCTAATTGTATTCCCCTTGTCATCTCAAACCCCTAATAAATCCCACCATGATGTCCTTATCGCGATATTCTCGATACACATCTATATCGTTGAATGGAGAATTTCCAATATCCTTTTCATCGAGGGAAGCCATCCTAAATCGATCTCGTCTTAAAGGAACAGAGCATGTGAATTGGTAATATTCCTTCAATGCTTGAATTCTCTCGAAGGGATGACATTATTTATACTCTTAATTTGATTGATTTACATTTGTGGCAAGTTTATTCTTCAAAGGAGGAACCAACTTTTTTCGTTTTGAAGTGCTTGTGTAAAGTTCCATGTAGAAAGTGTGGAAGGTCGATCAAAGGTTCTTCATTCTTCTTGCAAAGTGCCTTGAACGCTCTTTGGTTTAATTATTTCTCAAATAATGAGATGGCATCCAAGTGAACATGGAATTCCAACTTTCATTGCCTTTTGCATATGTGGAAGTAACAAGTAAGAGCAATTGTGCATTTATCGATACCAATACCTCAGTACATTATTTTCACAAGAAACTGATAAGGTTTTGAAATCAAACAACTCCCTTACTAAAGAATCGTTAGAACAAATATACATTAATAACAATCAATTTATTTTTGATGATTGGTGGAATAAACTTTCTTGGATTGAGGTCTTCGATGAATTTACCTGGATACTTCCAACTTGGCATGCTCATTCATATACTTCATCACAACTTCCTCAAAGTATTGTTGGCCAACAAGTTGATAATTCAACCTGTTCACATACATTAAGTACAACTTGTTGTAAAAATGTTTATTTTGGTACAGATATCTGAGGGTTGTGTTCCGTTTTACTTTTGGTGGTGTGGCATTGGCTTTCTCCTCCAGATAAATCTGGGGAAAAGGAATGGAAGCAATCCTTCTTCGGCAATGAGTGGAGCAATTAAACCAGTAGCTCCCGTAATCATCTTAAAGCTTTTTGCTAAAGCACCAAAAATGCCAAGCACACCTCCTTCCCTAATGAGATCAAATGATCCAATGACAGCAACAGCAAAGAAGTGAGTAATAAGTCCATGAGGTGAACGCCAGATTCCACTAATGAGAGAAAGTGGTCCAGTTTGACAAATACCTCCCTTCTTGAAATATTCAAAAACTGCTCTACGCATAATACTCATACTGTCATTCTCTGAAAGTGAAGGAATAGGTTCGTTACGTTTGAATGCTTCCCAATTTCTAGCACCTCCAGGTGGAGCAAAAATGCTGTATAAAGCATTTGCAAGTATGTTGATGGTGTTAGCAACCTTTGCTCTGTTCTTGTAGAATGTTGCAATTGCATTATCAACTTCTGCCACTGATGACAGGTCTTTAGCATTAATGATTGCTTTAGAAAGCTCCTTGCAATCTGAGAAGGTAACTGTCATACCACCACCAGTGATAGGATGTCTACAATTCATGGCGTCTCCGATCAAGACAACGCCCTTCTTTAAGAGAGTGTCTGGAGTTTCACCTGGAATTTCTCGATTTTGAACAACCTTAATTCTGTCAGCATCAACTTCGGCCTTAAAGGCATCATGTACTTGAACAGGAAGATGAGGCATAATGTATTGCAACAAATACTTTGCCATTTCCTCTCCTCTCTTTGGTAACTTGTTAGAATCTCCATCAGGGAAGTCAATCAAACATCTGACAGAAGATGTGCTGTTTGGATAAAGCAAGCATGGAGCGTCAGGTAATAAGAAAACATTACCATGTCCAGGTTTTGGCAACTTATCTGCACAGTTTGGTAATTCCAATCCAATGAATTGAGAAACAACCAATGGTTTGTTTCCGCTACCGATTTTGTCAGAACGAACTTGTCTTGTGAATGAGCTACCAGCTCCATTGCATACAATGACCATATGGGCAGAGACAGACACAGTTTGATCTCCTTCCTTATACTCTACACCCTCAACAAGGCCTGGAGTTTTTTCGATCAATCCAGTGACAACTCTTTGTATCATCTTAGCTCTGAAAGCGTTTGTGATCATAATTAGTTGACATAAGTTTAAGATTGGAAATTCCGTTATTATACTTACCCATCTTTCTCACAAGCTCTTCTCAAATTCATGATAAATCTACCATAGTGGAATGCTCTTCCTTCAACTTGTGGATAAGGTAAATGGACAGTTTCATCCCTATAGAAAACTTGATACCCCTTAACAGTCGCGGCCTCAATACCTTCGAGACAATGGCCTAGGCCTAGATCTTTCAAGTGTTGAACACCTCCTGGTTGAAGCAATTCTCCAATGATACGATCAGGCTCACTCATATCTCTTTCGATAACCAAAACTTTCTTATTAGCCTTAGCAAGCACAGATCCAAGAGCACAACCAGCAATACCAGCTCCAACAATGATGATATCGTAATCCTTATTGGTGATTGAAGGTTTTGGAAGTGAGAACATGTACATCATCTTGTTAATGAGCTTCTTCAACATGTAGAAAGTAAGGCCAGCTCCAGTCATTCCAACAGCAAGACTAAGCTTGCGTTGTTGATCGCTTGGAAGGTTAATTCCCAACATTTTAGAGAGAAATTGATTGCTAATGGTATCAACAGAAGCATCAAGAGTTTTAGAGAAAGTGCTATGCAAAGATTGCAACAGCGTTGGATTAGTAGTGGTTGTGGAAGTTGTACTTGAAGTGTTCGTAGTGGTAGTAGTAGTTGTAGTTTTTGGAGTAGAGGTTGTAGTGTTGCTTGTGGTAGTAGTTGCTGCTGGCTTTGTAGAGGCCGATGATGGTTTCATAGGTGCCATGATGAAAATTATTGAAATATCTAGATTTAATAATTGTGGTAATTAGAAGTAAAGGAAGAATGAACAAACACACTCGGAATGAAAGTATCAACTATGGTCGAATGTGTACCGTGTTCGGAGAGTGAAAACTGGCGAGTCGTGCTTGCGTTACTGAACCACAAGAAAAGGCTTTTGTTAAATTTTTTGCGGTGCCCAACGATTTCTTAACGACCAGCAGACCGAAAGAATTTTCGACAAACATGTTCAATTCATGATTTCGATGTGCGAAGCTGGCTTCAAGTTGTTGGTAGTTTCATTTTCGGACTTATTTAGGGGTAATTCACCAACACATCCATTCGGCAATGTCTCAACCATTGTCCTCATGAATATCCCCTTTCGCGTTTTGTTTGAGAAAACTCGAGTGGGTCAAGTGGCACAACGTATCATTGAACTGTAAAAAAATCAAGAAGGCTGCTTGAAGAATTGGCCTCAAGGACAGAAAGAGATCTAAAGGACGAAGATGATCATCTTTGATCGATCGAATGCTTTTGACATTTAAAGTCCATGATCAACACTTCGCTACATTCTGTGAGAATAACAAAAGATGATGATTTTCACACTTTTCTGAAGAATTAACATTAGTTGATGAAGTTTTTCACTCGAACTTTTTGGGCGAAGGAGACTCTAACTACAAAAAAATTCTCCAACAATCACCCTTCACGTTACTAGCCATATACGAAATCATCAAAGCCATAAATTCAAAACACTAATAATCATGGGGGCAAAGGTTAAAATCACAGTAAAAAGTTGTAGAAATTTGCCCATCATGGATCGGAGCTCATCGTCCACCGATGCATATGTGATAGTTAAATTTGGGCCGGAGTATCAATTCAGAACACCTGTTTGTAGGAAAACTTTAAATCCTACTTGGAATATTGATGCTTGGAGATTTGAAGTACCAAATAACGATTACTTACAAGAAAATGTGATACAATTTAAAGTTATTGATTATGATGTTGTAACACAAGATGATGTGATCGGAACAGTAATTGTAGATACTAATTTATTAGCGCTAAACCAAGTTACTCAGTGCAGTGGATGGCTCCCAATTTTTGATTCAATTAGAGGCGTTTGTGGCGAGCTGAATGTAAATATTAAGATTGATTTTATTCAAAATATCAATCCATATAGAGATAGCTCGCCTGAGGTGCAGTTTTTCTCTTGCCCAAGTATTTATCCTCTTATGGAATACACTCAATACTCTTTGAGGATAGGAGATCTCGTAGAAGAGCTTCTCATTGACGATGACCCTGAATATGACTCATGGAAAGACCTTATAAGAAGCAGTAGAACATCAAATGACGAGAGACAGTTATTATTATATGAGTTATCTGGAAGATTAAAAAGAAGAATTGGAAAAAGGTTTTTGAAGCAGGAGACAATATTGTAATTGGATACGAAGAGTGTTTTGATTTGGAAGATGATAACATTATTGTACGAGGTTTAGGAACAAGATGTAAATTGAGCTCAATTAGATCATCTGTTTCTCCAGCACACAACACTGAAAAAGCGTTAATTCCTCTACAACTTGCATCAGAGCCCGCGATAACCTTATCCAGCATAACTCCTCCAATGAATATAATTCCTCTACTTGAGTTCCATGCATCTCCTACAGGAAACGCCCTTGCAAATATAGAATCTCCAACTGGAGCTGGTTTCAATACACCACAAAGTGATGTTAAATTACTTACAATCAAATCACTTGATTCTCAACATATCATATATTTAGCAGGAATTGTTCAAGCAAGATCTGTAAAATTAGTGACAACAGAGACAATGAAATTAAGTGACATGCAAAAGGAAAGAGATAGCTGGTGGAATGAGTTGCGTACTGAAATAAGAGAAAATGCAAAATCACTTGGATGCTCTCACGTGATTGGATATTCAGAAAGTTATGAAATATTTATTCGTGGATCTGTTTGTATTTTGTGCGCACAAGGTACAGCTGCTATTCTTAATCCACAATATGATATTTGTAACATTCGTAATCTGTCTGATGATCTTCATGAAGAGAATATCTCTGAGAAGGTGTCTGAAGAAAAGTATTGCTCCATTTTCCATCTTCCAAGAAATAGCCCTTTCTATAGAGCTGGTGCATCGAAATGCCCACTTCATGCAGATGGCTATGTTCCAAACTTATTCCTCTCCACATGTGAGATGCCTTCAATAGTTGAACAAAGAGTGCTTAATCAACCGAAACATTACATAGAGGCACGAATTTGTAGATCGAAGAAGAAAGAATTCGGAGAAAGCAATGCCACTGTTGTTAGCAACATTCTTCCTTTTGCAGTTCATGATTTGCACAAACAATTTATGAACAAGATGAAGCTTTGCAATTGCAATTCAGCATTTTGTGTGACCTATGGACTCACAATTAATGACAACTTTATTGTGCTGACTTGTAAGGGAACTGGAGTGTATCTTGATGCTCTTCCTAGAAATGCCAAGATGGACTTTATATTGCCTGACGAAAAAGATAACACAGAACAGTTAAAATTGCTTAAAGAGTATAGTGATTATTACGTAAGTATATTTTTAAGGGAACATTTGATTCATTGTCACGATCATAGTCTGCTGAACTGGATGCTTCTATTGTTGAAGAACCCCATTTGATACGAGAGCTTCAAGATGAGGAACGACAAGTCGACTCTCCAAGATTTAAAGACACTTTGGACAATAGCTCATATACTTCCTCTGATAACGAGGATGTTATTGGAGAAATGGGAAGTGCAGGATTTGCACTTGAATTAGAGGATGAACAGGATGAGGATTTCATAAATTCCATTCTCGAACCGTTATCACCGAATGGAATTCATTTTACAACACTCAAACACCAATCAGATATTGCCTCTAAACACATGTCTCATTTGCAATTTATTTTCCTAGAAAAGTCCTTCCCCCTTTCCAAAACAACGCACAATGTGAAACAGCAGCAACAGTACATTGCATCACTATTCAGAGAATTATACATTACACTTTCCTTCAAATTATTACTGTTTGCTAATCAAGAGCTCAATCAACGTGTTTATGTGATGGGAATGTCAGAAAAGATTAGATTTAACAACGCCAATGATTTCACAATCACTTTGCAAGCAATGCCTGTGCTTGTTTCATCGAAGCCTAGTACGCTGAGTCATTTAGATCAACTTAAATCGAACTTGCCAAAATTATTTCCTTCATTTCCATATCCTCATGATATTGGTGGATCAAGTGATCAGCTTTCGAACAGTCCAAGAAAAGGTAATCAACAATCTCCTCTCAACAAAAATCTTCCAATTAGTACTGACGATATGTTGTTTAACATGGATATGGATCAAAAGAGGATACTATTACTTCTTCAGAAGAATTGAAAAACATTAGGGATATTGTCATTGCTCAAGAGAATGATATTGACAAGGAGTGGCTTGAGGAAAGTTATGTTGTCACGTCACCAATGTATTTCATTCCTGGAGCAAAGATTGAAAAGTTAGTCGGCAAAATTAATCACCATCTTGTCAGAGAGTCTAACAATGTGATGGACTTTGCTTCTTTCCAACAAGAGTGCATTATGGAAGCAACATCAATTGTGCGAGCTCATACTAGAGCAATCGACTGTAATGCTCTACTCAATTATTGTGTCAAATTCCATGCAGTACTCGATAATCCGTCTAAAAAGCAAGCGTATATAATGCTCACAGTGTCAGGAGATGCTTGTAGGGTGTCATATTCCCCCAACTCCTCTGCAGGTATTCATAGATTGATAGAACTCTCATGCTCAAAATGAGAAGTAGAGGTTCATCAAGAAGTAACATATTTTCTTCTTTTAAGGTATACTTTCGTAACAATATCTAAGGAACTGCACTGATATCAATCCATCATGAATTAAATAGCAATTAAAACTTCAAAAGAGCCCTTTGTTTGTCACATCCACCAACACTGTTTGTTTTGCATTTCAACTCTCTACTGTGTTTATCCGACTGCAAACATCTAACAGTCAATCTTTTTAGTCATCATTACCACGACCACTGATCCTTCAGAGGAGAGCCTTCCACTTCCTTCCATATTCCATCCAACTTGGACCGAGTGGTTGACGGAATTAAAGTTCAATATCTCCCTTAATTGGAATAATAAACTTTTGCAAGTTCATGCGTCATTAAGCCGCTTCACGAAGGCCCTCCTCTAATAAACTTTAAAAAAATTACGATACGGATTCCAGTTGTTCTTCTTTTCTTCAATCAACAAAAACATTTCAAACTATTCATCTAGATGAAAAACTATTTCCGATATCCAAGCACGAGGCGGAAAGAATATCCTCCCACCATCACAACCGCTCGTTCAGCATATTGCAATGGAAAGATCCTTTGCACGATCGTCATCATTACACTCCTAGTCTTTGGTATTTTGAAGGATGTTCAAGGTCTCTCCCTACTAGGACATCAGGATGGACCACCACCAGGAAGTTATTGGAAATACTCTCAACCCAGAGCAATCACGACCTTAGTAAACACAGACAAGCCAAGAACAGTACTCAAATCATCCGTTCAATATCAACCGATGTATACTGGAATGAAGGTTACATTGGTGGGTAGTCAAAACAAATACTTTTACATTCGGGTGAATGATACCGACAAATCAGATCAGCACCTTGTGTTCGGTGCAAGTGTTGTCTCATCAACACGGCCAGATAATAGGTTCTCTCTAAGTATTGATGCTGATCCATGTGTTATTGGATCTTTTAGTTATCCCATTGATGTTGACCTTGATGGGGATTATCACCTTTCTGTCATCTTTCAAAACTGTAAAAACTACGACTATCCTTATCTCTATGTGACCGTGAGTTCTAATTTTCAGCCTCAAGACAAAGGAGTGGTTGAATTTGAGTTTGCACAAGAAAGGTACTCTGACAACACCATTATCATTACTGTTCCAAGTTTTTTGATACCGCTTACAGGTATTTCACTTGCTGGGATTGCTTTGATTTATGTCTTTATCAAAAAGAAGATGAGACAAACCATTAACAAAATTGTAGATGAATCGAACATTAAGAAGGAGGAGGAGGAAAAAAAGAAGCATGAAAGAGATGTAATTGCTAACGAAAATTCTCACAAGAAACCTTCACACATTATTCCTCAACCTCAACTTCCATCCACGATCCCACACCAAGTTATTGAGGTCAACCAAAAAAGGTACTGCTCCTCAGGCTCGAGAGGTTACAACAACATATTCTAATGAGGGTATTGTAAATTATGTGCAACCGCCAGTCTACCAACAACAGCAAGTGATAGATCAACCACCGCTTCCTTACCCCGTTCAAAATGACGCATATGTCCCTCAACCAATATTTAATCCTATTGGAATGCAAGGTATGCAAGTTGACTATCCTCCCCCACCTGCATATCCAAATACTACTCATCAAGCAGGAATAATTACCAGTACAACCACGACAACTGTACTTGTTGGCCCTCCCATTGGTGACAACAATTTTGCAAACACCAAACCTCACGAGCCATAGTGATTGTAAAAACCGAACTAAATTATTGTACAAAATGTATCATAGTAATGCATGCCATTTTGTTTCAAAATCAAGAGGAGTAAGATGGTCTGGTTATTTAAAATTGTTTGTTTTTTTGTATGTTTGTTTTCACTTGTGAACTTGTTTATCTCTTATAACTCGATCCTCTCTAATTTGATCACAATGTCATCTGCTGGTTTAAGTGTAATTCCTGCAACCTCTCTAACATCCCTTTGATTTTGGCATTGGAAACGAAAATTCCTAACCATTCTACAAATCACATCCAAAATTTCCTAACCAATTAAACTTCAATACATAACATGTTTGGTTGTAAAACTTACCATTTCTGCAAACTTCATTCCAATACATGTTCTTGAGCCTATACTGAATGGAATGAAAACATATCTATTCTGCTTCAGCAGATCTTTGATTTCTGGTCGTTCAAATCTTTCTGGACAGAATTGCAGAGTATCTTCACCCCAAATTTCTTTGTCCATTTGTGATACGCAAAACTTCATTTCTACTGTCACACCCTTTGGTACGGTTTTTCCAGCAATTTCTACTGGTTTTAAAGTGTATCTGGTGTTTGTATGAACAGGGCCTTTCAGCCTTAGAGTCTCATTAAGAACATTTCTCGCATAAATGAGCTTTTCCTTGTTTTGATAGAGATCAAAGTCAATTCCTTCAAGTGGCACCTCTCGAATAACTTCTTCTCTTAGTTTTTGTTGAACATGTGCATGACTAGAAACAAAGTAGAACATCCATATCAATGTTTGTTGGCTTGTTTCATCTCCTGCAAGCATAAATGCATGAGAGTTAGCAATTACTTCATCCTTAGTAAAGCCTTTTTTCACACCATCTGTTGGCTCCTCCTCTTGGGCAAGCAGCATTTGTGAAATTAAGTTACTCTTATAAACCTCTCCACTTTCTCGCTCTAGTTCAATCTCTTTTTCTCGGCTCTCAACCATGTTTCGAAGAATGGAAGGCCATTCTTTGAATACTAACTTGTACTTGGATGGGAAAAAGATCTTTGTAAACGGCTCAATATATCTTCTGTTAAATAATAGTCCTGCAGAATAAACTTGAACAATAGTTTTAGCAATGAGAGGGAGAATATCTTTTTCATTTCCCAGGCAATCAAACTGAGCTCCAAATCCATCTTGAGAAATTACATCTAAAGTGACTCTTCTCATCCAATCATTGATTACTACACAATTATTTTCCAAATTTCTTCTTTCCCAAATCTTTTCCACCAAACGATTCGAAATACGGTGCACATGTTCTTTCAATATTTTCGCAAGATTCTCATCTGAGAAACTTGGTTGTGTCAATCGCCTTTCTCTTTTCCATGAATCTCCATAATCAGTGAATACATTCTTTACTCTATAATCAATATTTAAATTATTGAATAATGGATGTTTTCTAAATAATTTGGCTTTTGTAACGAGAATATCTTTGTAATGTTCGGGATCACTATTTACAAATATCGAGTTCAACAAATTGAATAACAGGATGATAAATTATCCCACACCACTAATAATTCTTATGAAAATCAATAATTGTACTATGACTTACACGACAAAGCAAATAGTATCTGTTCCCATTGTAATTCTCCAAATATTGTGCTTTCCGAACTTTTTAGCATTCAACTCTTGGGATCGAGGAGAGAAGAGAAAAATCTTGTTGTGGTGCAAATAACTTCAACGTGAAATAGGAATAAAAGGAATATCCTGGAATGTGTTTTACTCGATTCACTTCCTTGAGATGAAGCGTGTAATGATACAAATGATACGTGATGAAGAGAATAAGAGTCGACGAGAGGACCACGAGAAACATTTTTTTGTTTAAAACTCTCCAATAACTTAATCAGAAAATAGATGGTTACATATATATACTTAACAGCCATGACAGCACGAGGTGAAGAACCAAACCTCGTGTGTTTCAGAAATTCCTACTCATAGAAAATTGATTTGTAATTGGAGTGCAATTTTAAATTCATCTTTTGAATATGAAAAAAAATGCTCAACAGCAATCCCGCATCATCTTCAAATAATAACATGATGACTCAAGATGATGATGATTTACAAGGACTTGATATCGGACCAATTGCACAGTCTATAAATACTAGTTCTACTAATCATCATCATAATTTACAAAATCAACAGACAACAAATGCTACTTTGGATTCGGAAGGGGATGTAACAATGACAGACCATGGTGGTGATGAAGTTATAAAGAGATTTGAAGTTTACCTGTCGCATAAATTGTCTGATAAACTTTATGTATTACAGTATCCGTTGCGTCCGAAGGATAATAATTATAATTTGAATCAATTAAAAGAAGTACGATTCAAACCTAATCATAAAAAGATGGAAATGGAGTTTGAAGTGAATACAAGAAGTGAACACTTTGATGCAGATACTGGACAAGAATATACAAGTTTTTGCTTGTCATCAACTTCGGTTCCAGTCAAGGCTAATTATGCTGTTGGAATTTTGAGAGGCAACCAATTGCATTTAACTCCATTATGGAACATGCTTCAACTAAGACCAAGTTTTCAACACATCAATGAGGGATATTCTACAGGAAAGAGTAAAGTTGTAAGAAAAAAGAAAGCAGATGAAGGTACAGAAGCAGAAGGCGAAGAAAAGGCAGAGGCGGGCACGACGTCACAAACAGGAGGAACCACAAATTTCAGACTGCAATCTGACAGAAAAGCTCTTGAAAGATCTTATCAATTTATGAAAGATCAGGAAAATAGCGAAAAACCTGTAGCACTGGCTTTTTATCCTCCTCATGATTCACGACAACACATAGAGTCTCTTTTTGAACAGAGAGATGATCCTGTTAAGTTTAACGTTCCTCCAACAGCATATCTTAAACAGCTTGTTCAATATAGGGAAGAGGATCAGTCATCTATGGCACAAGGGTCACTTGGTGCTATTAAGAAAATTAAATTTGGAGAACGTCAAGTGTACTATGCCTTGTACCTTGCCAAGATATTACCTTTTGCTAAAATAAGAGAATTAGCAACTCGTATCAGAAGTGACGAAGAATTAACATCTGCTTTACAAAAGTACGGAGTTTATGTGAATGGAAGATGGGTCTTACGATCAGAATTCAATGAGAAAATTATCAAGCTAAAAGAGTTGGACAAAAACCCGTGGACACTGCTCAAATATCCAAAGACGGCAGCCTACAGAGAATATCTATTGTATCTTTTCCAAACCGAGAAGCGAGTTGTTCGAAAACTGTTTGTTGAGAAAACAGGAATTGACCCTGAGAAAGCCAAGCAGCTTCTTGAAGAAATTGCGGTAAAAGTGAAGACAGAAAATTCACAAGATATTGCCGCATATTGGGTTTTAAAGTATGACGCTGATCATGAATTTGAGAATGAATTCCGAGCATTTATTGCAGTCACACTTAAGGAAATGTGGAAAAAGAGAGAACTAGAGATGAAGATTTTGTTAGAGTCCAAGTTTAAGGATCTTTCCATCTTGTTGCACGAGGTACCAAAACCTGGAGCAAGATCCGGTTCGGCCGTCAACAGACCTGTACAGAGTGTGGAGAGCGAGTTGCGAAACTTCCTTAGTGATATTCTCAAGCAGTGGGGTGTTTGTAGTGAATCCTATCTCAAGAAGAGAAAGAACGAATCATCTTCAAGATACATCAAACAGGCTAAGGAAGAAGACTTTCAAAACATCCTAGATGAAATTACGGTAGAGTTTAACAATGCTAGAATTTTAAAGCACAAACCTGATTACTCGGAACAAGAAAGCAGATTTCGAGATCTAGTGGTCAAAGCATTCAAAGATCATAAGTACACCTTGACAAAACAAATTGTGAAAGAGGCAATCAAGAAAGAGACTGGAGCAGATATTGCTCCCAGCATATTGCAAGGATTATGGCTGAGTTGGCCACAAGTGATGCCACCAACAAATGGCATGCCAAAACTGGAACCGAACCCTTAAAACCTCCAGGACAATAAACAAGCTCATCATTGGAAAATATATTTTGTCATCAAATTATGCTACTTAACATCATAATTTTAATTTCGTTTGGCCTCACCTGAAAGAAGTAATTGAGTTTGCGCTCAACAAAATTAAAAGCTTAAAAAGGCAAGGGTGGATTTTCGCCACCAATCGCTTCTGATGAATGAGCAGTTCGCGGTGTTAGAATTACACAACTTGCCTCACAGAGAGTAATACTCTGGCAATGCTAAATGGCGATCATGACCTCACTCCCTCTGTTTGTTGTGGTTTCATTAAAATTGTTTAATTTAAAGTTTTTATTTTTAGATTCTGCATGTTTGAAATTGTGGTGATCTTACCAAAGTAATTGGCAATCGTGAAGTAAACGATGATGTTAGACCAAACAAGCACAGTTTATTAGAAGATGAATGATTCGTTTGAGAAAATGTTTGTTATGGTTGACAATTTATTGAGTGGGTTCGCTTTCAGAGATTTAAATGTTGGAATAGTTTGCGTGGCACAATAAATCAAAGTCCACTCCAGCAAGTCCTAAATAGCAGAATGATGACTCTTTCAATTCTCATTACATTCTTCACTTACAAGTGGCAACCGTTTCTTCTTCCTTTACTCCAATGTTTCCACTGTTGGTGCACAGGCCAACTCTTAAATGAATTCATTTTCATTCGTTGCTTCTTCAAGGGTAATATCATACTTTTCCAAAATTCTTGCTGCAAACTCGTGTTTTAACAATTTCTGATCCTGTGCAACAAAAGAGGCATCACTCCAGTGATTGAATACATATTGGAGTGCGTTTGTTGCATCCTCCATGTTGGTGGTAAGCAAAGATCCATGTTGAGCGCAAAAGTCCAAAATTTCAAATATGGAGTCGACAGTGTAGCCAGTAACAGTGTCACTGTAGCCCAAGTTATATAAAAACGCAAAGACGTCTGGCTTCAAATTAAACTTTTCAATCAGTAATTTACAAGTGGATATGAAATATTCCATGTTACTAATAAAATTTGACAACAACTGATCCGTGGATAATCCTTCATAGGTTCCCATGTTATTCTCTGAAACAGTAGCTCCTTTTTCAACAAGGTACAAAATAGTATCCACTTTGGTTCCTGATATCGAATTGAAAATGACTAGTGGTAATGCGCCAGCATGAGGTGAAAGGTCAGCATTCACATCAACATGACACTCTTCAACTAAAAATTTTAGCACATCAAGAGAATCATATGATCTGGATACTGCAGCATAGAGTGCATTGGGATGCGAAAAATTCATACCTAATTGTTCTTTACATTTTCTTAAGAAGGAAGGCAATTCAGCATAAGGGTAATCTCTGATTGCATTTTGAAGTAATGATCCAACAAATTCGCTCTCATTAAAGTTTTTCAATTGATGAATACCAATGTCCAAATACAAGGTTTGCAACAACTCAAAATTAGGTTTTGCCAGACATGATACGAAATGTGCATCTTGTAAGTATGGCTCTACCATGCTTTCCTTAAATTTTGTGAGCTTTTTAGAAAGTATCAATCTAACAAACTTTGACACAACATGCCCAGACGCTGCTCTGCTAAAGTTAGTATTTTGAACAAGACTCCTGAACATGATCTTGGATACTCCTCCTTTGCTAGAGCTCTTGAATTCACTTTCAAACTTTTTAAATAGTCCTGGGCAATAACACAATTCTCCATTTTCTGAAAACTCATCTTCTTTCTCAATAAAGATCTCTGGATGTCCGAGTGCAAATAATGCATCCATGAGAGGACTGACCAATGAGTTAACTCCTTTCACAAACAGGTATTCCAACATTTTACCAACAAATTTCACTCTTTTTTCTAAAAAGTTCCAAGATCTCAAATACAATCGACAACTCTTCACGAAAAGATGACACACAGTCTCAGATGGATTCAATATTGAAATGCTACATATTTGATCTCTGTCATAGATTGGATGATTTTCAATAAACTGTATCACATCCTTTTCCCAAACCTTTTCAAAATGTGCATCAAAAATCTCTTCTGGATTGATGAAAGGAGAGAGCTTTTGAACGGAAATGATCATTTTCAACAACTCCAATGCAACTCTTCTTTTAGATCTTTCTTGCAAAAATTGAACGGTACGTTGCTTGTACACATTGCCAAATATGTCATCATTGGTTTCTTTTCTTTTTGTAAACGGCAGCAAATTGATGATGAGAATATTCTCTCTTGTTTCCATGGATTTAATAAAACGTTCTCGTTCTTTCTGAATATCTTTCATTGTAATCATTCCAGGACTTGTCGACGACGTGTCGTTCCATAGATTCTCCATTTCATGAATTTCAACATTTGATGAATATTGAATTTGAGATCGGAGCGATTGTTTGAGAGTAGCCACCCAAAACATTTCATAATGTGTGAGTTCATTCCAATGCTTACAAACAAGCATCAATGCATTCATGTATTGATCGGGTGTGCTGTAATTCGTGAAAATATGAAAGAGAATGTCATGAGGAAGGTGTTGGGCTGTGGACATTTTTTCATTCAAATCGAATTGAAAGTTCATGAACAAAGATGTCAAGATTTAGAAAAAGAACATGGATGCTGAAACTTGAATTTCCACATGATCCCTTCAAGAAGTGTTCGTTATCTTTCAATATTATCACAAATGAATGGAGTGGCCTTTCATGGGTATACGTCTATCGATTGGCATACTTTAATCTTTGACCATTCAAGCTGGATAAACATGTTCATATGTTTCAATGGTTTCTTTTTCAATTAATTCATTGGATTGTCATCATAATGGAGAGCCTAATTTCTTCCTCTTTATCATACAACAAAAAATGTCCACAACGGCAACCACTGCAAAGGCTCCCATCAAAACGCTGACCGAAGATGAGGAATTATACGTAGAGTCTGAAAGTAAACTCTTCGAGTTGTATAAACACAGATCAAACAACATTACTCAAGCACAATTGTTGGAAAGAGAGAAGAGAATGGCAACACTCACTTTTGCTGAATTGGAAAGACTTCCCGAAGACACTCCAACCTACAAAGCCATCGGAAGAATGTACATCACCAAGAGCAAGGGTTCTTTGAAGGAAGATATTGGTAGAAATATTGAATATTGTGAAGCTGAGCTGAAAAAGCTCCAAGAAACAAGAACATCCATCTTGAAGAGAATTGAAGCCGAAGAAGAAAACTTTAGGAATATTTTCCAAAAGATTCAACAACAAAAAGCAGGACAACAGAAATAGTCTCTTTTCACAATTATTGACAATATTTGGTTTTCACCAGTATTAAATTATTATTATTTAAAATTTACTATTTACAAGATGACACATTCTTGGAATAATCCGATTTGTGAAATGATGATTAATTACAAAACGTGCCAGATCATGTTTGTGAACTCTATTGCAACACTTTGTGAAATTGGTTATAGGCCTGTTCAATATCATAATACAATTGTCGTGCCTGGTCCTCATCTATGCTTTCGTGGGCCTTCATCTGGTTAAAAGTAACAGTCCAATCTCTAATCTTTGTCTTTCCTTCAAAGTCTTTGATATGTAATGAATTTAGAGAATCCATGAGATCAACCAAAATCGGAGCTAATTGATCTTTGGCTAACAATCCAAGTTTTATGGTATCCATGACGGTGATAAAGTATTGGGTCGCTTGTGCAATCAATTTAACAGTTGGTGCAGTTTGGTTAGGATCCTTTCCTCCATGTTCGACTGTTGCTGGAACACCGACTTTAAGCAATCGATTAGTTGCTGCAGGACAATCCAATCTATACTCTTTCATGAATCGTTCAATATCAGGTACATCTGCCGAAACAATTGGTTGAATAGTTTTAAATTTTGCAATTAATTTTCTACAAGCATCGGCATATTCAGTGGCCATAATGGAATCCTTGACATAGGCTTTTTCTAATCGTTCCACAGAAACAATCAAAGAATATAATTCAGCCATATTTTCATACTTTTCTCTTTCCTTTCTATTTTCAAATAATTTAACTTTTTCTTGAGAGCCTGTTTTTTGTTGAGATGGAGAAACAGATGATCCACTATTAACAGGTGATATCGATGATGAGGATCCTGTTGTGGTTGTTGTTCCCGATGAAGAAGATGGAGGAGGTGTTGAAGCTCCATATTGCTGGCTTGAGTAACTGAAGGTTCTCTGCATTTTTTATTTTTAACGTTTTCAAACATTGGAACCCAGGGCTAGTTAACACTTCGAATGAGCGTCTATTTGAAAAAAGGAAGGATACGTTCAGAGACAATGATGACATCTCTCATGTATGGTCAAGAAGAAGAAACATAAACTCTGCTTCTTGATCAGACATTAAATAATATATATATTGAAATGAAATATTAGAAGAAAAAATGAAAATTAGAATCAAGCGCGCTCATTTTGTTGCTTCTTGGACTTGGAAGAGTCCCGATGAAGTGTGTGGTATTTGTCATTGGCCTTTGGACGGACTCTCTCCAGACGGAGCGAGTAAACTTCAACAACCAGGTGATGATTGTCCAGTGGTATGGGGAAAGTGTAAACATGCTTTCCATCTCACTTGCATCGCCAAATGGTTGGAAACAAAGTCAACGGAAGAGCAAACGTGCCCACTGTGTCGTAATCATTGGGAGTTTATGTGATTCTCATCTAATTATTTGTAATTAATTATTCGCAACATATGGTGATACCTTTGATTATAATAATTATTCATTTCATCAAAAAGAAAAATGTCATCGTCATCACTCTCTCGATTTTTAGACTCACCTCCTAACGACAAGCCCACAATTATCAATGACCACACTGAGCAATTCCTAAAATCTCCATCTCTGGATTTCATTGACAACCTGTTGTTGAAGCAAGATCCACTCCTAGTAAACACATCGGACACATTTAAATTTTCAACAACCAGACTCGTTACTTACGGAGAAACAAATCAAAAAGTTGGGCCTTTGATGATTCTCAATTCACACGTTACCAATTATCATGATAAAAAGACAGATACCATTTTTAAATTCAAGTTGTGGCAGGAGTGAAAGTGTAATAATGAATTTACTTGATTGTCTTTACAACTCTCCTCGATAGCAAAGCAAGATCTGTCATTTGTGAGAAATCGGCTGCTCTTTCTATTATAATTCGTTTCACCTCTCCGAAACCTCTTTTGCATGCTTGACATTTCGAAATTCTTGCCTCTGCATTAATATCCATTTGTGCAAGATTTGAATTGCTATTAAATAGTTGTAAATTTTCTTCAATCATTCCTGAGAAACTTGAATACAACAACATGGATGCTTTGAGTGCAGTTGATATGTGTTCCTCATAATTTTCCTTTATGAGGTCAATAATTACTGGTAAAAGGAGAGCACACAATTCAAGGGTCAAATGCTTTTTACATTCTGGACGTAATAGTTGCCCTAACATGTCAGATGCAAGTGGTAAATCTTTCATTTTTACAAGTGCCTTAATGGCTTCCTTTGGATCTCCTTGATCGATCCAAATTCTTCGAACAATTTTTAAATTGTTTAACCTATTTGTCATGGCACTCGACATTTTTTGGTGAGATTTCATTATTTCTTCTATAATTTGATCATCATCAAGTTCAGAGAAAGCTTCTCCCTTCTTCAATAATAATCCAAGTTACCTCATCAATCCATGCATTCACCAACGAATACTTACTGGAACGAACGAATCAATATCAATATTAGCTGGTTCCTTTCTTTTCGATGATACTATTACCTCACTTGATGGCGTTTGAGGGACACCCAACGCAGGTGTTCTTCTTTCTCCAGAAACCTTGGTCACTGTAATCACTTCTCCTCGGGTTGTTGTTGTAGTAGCTACACTCACAGGCTTCCTATTTCTGATTTCATTTAAAACGTCCTCAGTTGAGCTATTTAGAGTCTCATTCACCATTTCTTTTGTCAGTTGAGGCGAGAAATGCATCTTTTTATCGTCTTGACCATTATACCATGGCCTCACAGAGTCAACAGGTATCACCCAAATACCCACATATCCAGTCACCGTTGGATTGGCGCTAACAGCAAATATTTGATTAAGACCTTGATGAAGATTGACATCATTAATGTCACCCCATTTAGCATCAATGGTATCTATGCAACGCATATTTGCCGAGTTCCAAGCATGCACCTTCATTCCTTCATCGCATATCGATAAAAGCACTGAACCATCCTCAGGACTAAATTGCACTGATTTTACACCGGATGGGAAAATGTCAGACTTTGAAACAACCTCAATCGAGTCCTCCAAGCTTAGAACTTGAACTGTTCTATCTGCACTTCCTGTGGCTAAGTAAAATTCAGAGGGATGGAAATCAATGGTGGTAACGGTAGATCTGTGACTTTGAATTTGACCAAACTTTTTACCAGTCGTAATATCGTAAATCTTAATGGTTCCATCTTCTCCACCGGCAACAATCCACTTTCCATCTGGTGTAAATCTTAATGATGAAATGGGCTCCTTATAATTTTCTGATTCTCCTCTATGTGACTGCACATCCTTTTTAACTCTTGAATCCCACACTTTTACATTTGTGTCAAGAGATCCAGTAGCAAAGTATTCGGATGCAAAGGGTGAAAGTCCACGCAAGTGACCGCTGAACGATGTCCACCTTGAAAAGTTTTTGATGATGTTGGCTGTTCAGAGTTTAAGTCCCATAATCGAATAGATCCACTCTCGGAACCAGCAATAACAACATCCTCCGTGCTATTGAAGGTCAAACACGTGATCGGACTTTTATGTCCAGCTAGGGACATCAAAGGGTCATCATTCGCTACATGCCATAATTTTACCAGAGCATCTTCTCCTCCAGTTGCAACTATTTGACCTGATTTACGCCCTATTTTTGAACACAATACTTGTTTCTTGTGGGCTGAGAAATTACGAAGATTGATAGCTCGGCCTTTCGATTCCGATCCAAACATTTTTTAAATTCAAATTGTTGTAAAGAATTGGCGGGCAATTTTCGTTTCCCAACAATAATTTAATAACATACAACAATTTTCAATTCTATACATACAATTCGTCAAATTTGTCGTTCTACAACTATATAAGAAAGCGAAAACCCAATTTTATTTGGAATCACGTGCATTATCGAATTCGATACAAGAGAGTTCTCAGGCTCCCACTCTTGTACCAATGATTATTAGGGAGAGAAAGTGGCTCAATATTGAGAGGTCAAAGACTTGGGTTGAATGTCTAAATCTTCAAAGGTCATGATGGTCCTTTTTACAGATGGTTCGATTCTCTCCAATGTGGAATTAAGAGTTAAATCACCACCATGTTGTTTCAAAACAAGGAATTGGTCACGAGTGACAACAGGATTTGGTAACATTTGTGTACATCCAAGAATAAAATCAAATACTGGATACCAGACTGGTAATGCTGGCTTTCCAAAAGCTTTCGACATCATTTGTTGAAGTGTCATTACCTCTGGACCTGCCAAATACAAGCTCTTTCCTCTAGTTTCTTCCACTTTGGAGAAAATGACCTTCTCTACAGCATCAATAACATCATTCACAAAAACAGGTTGAAGTTTAGCGTCATGTAAAGGAGCAGGAATTACTGGTAGGAATCTCAAAGGAGTTCTTCCGAGTCTGTTAATGTAAGCTCCAGAATAGATATTTTCCTTCTTATCGAACATAATGCTTGGCTTTACAAATGTTGCTGTTGGAAAATTAGAATAGACAATATCCTCCGATCTGTAACGAGTATCTGACCACCATGATGGGGAATCGAGCTCGGAATTGAGGAAACTAAATTGAATCATTTGATCAACACCTAATCTATGAGCACTATGAGAAACATTGCTGGCTCCATCAATATGAGCCTCAACAAAAGTATTATCACTTTCATAAAGAAGGCCAACAAGATTAATAACAACATCACTTCCGTAAATTGCACTGTCAATTGTATCCTTATCGGTAACATCAGAATAGACAACGCTAACATTGTCTGATTTTATGATGAGAGTTCGCGTAGAGATGAATCCAATGATGATAATATTATTTCCGCAAATATCCACATATCATCGAATTAAACAAGCATATTACATTGAATACACGATGGATGAATATTGACAGAAGTTATCATCAGCCAAAACAACAATTCAGACTGAAACTAATAACAAAGCCAACCTACCATAGTGTCTTGCTTGATGTTCAAATTCAGAGACTCCTCTACAAGCGATAATAACTTTCTCGCACTGAGGGGCGATACGTTTCAAAATTTGTTGGCCAACAAATCCACTGCCTCCAAAGATGGTCACTGTTGGTTTGACATTTCTTGCCGATGATGAATAACACTATAAAATGACGAGAAAATATGGTAGATGCATCCAATATTATATAAAAATTGAATATTTACATTTTGTTGTGGCTGATGATGAATCATCAAGGCAGACGAAAAATTCTTCTTTGTGGCTTGGCTGCCCAAAATTCTCGACGCAACTCGCTTCATCATTTTTTTTTATTTTTCACTCCATTGCCACTTATTTTCAATCTCATCATCATCAATATTCAGCTTCATTGATACAACAACACATCACAACAACAATAATCATGAATCGTTCTCAACACTGTTATTCCTTTTGATGATGGTTCAATTTTCAACGGAGAATTTTTAGAGGTTTTTGTAAACGAAAAAAATGTTCTCCAAAACCTCCATCTCTACTGCCCGTTCTCTCTTCCAGAGATCAAGCAGCCTTTTTACCAAACACAACAACAGCGGAAAGAACTTTGAGAAAGTGTCAAGAAGATTTAAATCATCAAATGCAGATAAAGAGAAATATTTTAATGAATACGGAAGCAGACCTGAATATTTACAAAACAAGAGAAAGACATCGTTGCTTCCACTCTTTCTTGCTGGTGGATTAGTTCCTTTGGTCTTAACACCAATGTTTGTGGATTATTGGATTAGAAGTGATCGTGAACATGGAGATCCAAACTTGGAGGAATATCTTGAGCATCGTAGAGTTAAGGAAGAAATAAAGAAGGACAAGGAAAGAAACTCCAGGGATGTTACTGTTGCTTCAGCAAAGAAGACTGAAGCTACTAAATACAGTATGTAGAGACACAACAAGGTCAGGTGATTTACGCTAGGAATTCTATTGCGATTTGCAACATTTAATATAATAATAATAATAATTCGTATTCATAATAACAATAATAATATATTTGATGAATTTATTTAGAGTATATTTTAATTGGTGGTGGCACTGCTTCTTATGCTGGTAAGTTTTGTCGTTCAATGTTGCAATCGCACCAACCATCATCCTATCATCAACAATCGCTATATTTTGCTTTTCGTGATGATACGAATCTGAACAACAACAACAACAAATGCAGCATTGAAGGCCATCAAGAAGAATGACCCATCGGCTCAAGTTCTTATCGTTACCGGTGAGGAATATGCTCCCTATGAACGCCCACCCCTCTCAAAGGAGCTATGGAGTTCCAATAAGGCTGATGAGCTCAAGTTTGTGAACTGGCTTGGACAAGAGACTTCTGTTGAGTATGAGCCAATTTCTGCCTATGAATCAGATCCATCAACCACTCTTTTGACCAAGACCAAAGTCGTTCAATTGGATACTCATAACCAAGTAGTTACCACATCCGATGGAAAGCAATACAGCTATGAAAAGTGCCTCATTGCAACAGGAGGAACACCAAGAGAATTACCAGGCAGCGACCTCTTCCCAAATAATGTAACCACTTTCAGAACAATTAACGATTACAAGAAGTTGGCTGCTGTTGCCAAGAAAGACAATGCGCATGTAAGTATATCGGCATTAAGCTTAATTTTTTTGAGGAACACATTACTGTTATGGCTGCTCTTTGAACGCAACCATAGATTGTTATTGGTAGGTATCATCGTCGACATTATTGCTTGGTTTCTTATTAAAATTGTTTGAAATTATGGACAAACATCATATCAGTTGGTGGAAGTTTCTTGGGTACTGAGTTGAGTTATGGTATGTACATACTTTCTGATTTAACCTTTCGCGAACATGTTCCTTAAATGTTTCGATCTTTATTACAAAAGCTGTGGCCAATAAGCTCCGTGATAAGAAGGGTTCGAAGGTCACTCAAGTTTACCTTGAACCTGATGTCTTGGCTCGTTGGATTCCAAGATACCTTAGCGAACGTGTCAGACAAACCTTAGTTGCTGCTGGTGTTGACTTGAAACCAAACAGAAACGTAGTGAATGTTGAGCCAAGCAATAACAAGGATAAGGTTGTCGTTTCCCTCGATAGCGGTGAAAAGATTGAGGCCGACTATGTTGTCACCACTACTGGTATCTACCCCAACACTTACATTGCTGAAGAGGCAGGTTTGGAAATCGATCCTCAAAACAGCGGTATTGTTACCAACTCTCAATTAGAGGCTGTTCAAAATGTGTTTGTTGCTGGAGATGTCTTGAGTTACTATGATGTTGTTTTGGGAAGAAGAAGATCTGAACACCATGAACATGCTGAAGCCACCGGTAGACATGCTGGAACCAATATGAGCTCTAATGCCAAGAAGCCATTCCATCACATCAGTATGTTCTGGAGCGACATTGGTGATATTCATTTCCAAGCTGTTGGTGAAATTAACTCTAGTCTCGATACCTATGCTGTTTGGGATGACGTCATTGTTAGACAAAATGGTAGCTCATGGGCTACATCCGCTGCACCAGTTGTTGCTTCCAACTATGGAAATGGTATTGTTTATTATTTGAGAGACAAGAAGGTTGTTGGTATTTTGATGTGGAACGTTCCAGATAAATTAAGCCATGCTCGTAAGGTTATTTTGGAAAAGAAACAATATCAGTCGTTGGATGAGTTGAAGAATAAGATTCAACTCAAGAAATAATTATTTATTCTTTATTCACACAATGATATGAATTAGACAGTATCATTCAAGAGAAAATTAGATACACATTGCCTTTTGGAATCATCATTAAACCACGATCATGTACATATAGTATATAATAATGACCATTTGTGAAGAACATTTAAAAATGCTCAAACATAACGAAGGGTACAACTCCCCGTTGCTTAATCGCAATCACAACAATAGCCATATGCAGATGAATGGTCCTCGTCAGTACTCTTCTCCATCCCAATCTAAATTCTTTTCTTCACCCTTAATGCGGAGCACTCAACAAATCGCGCCCCGAGGGTCTTCTCCCGTAGTTTCATCTATTCTCTCGGCAAATGCATCGGGAGAGGAAGTGAGCATAGATCATCATCACACAATTATGGAGGAACTGAACGAAGAAAGGAAGAGAGAAATTGCAGAGGAAATTCTCAAGCGTTCGGAAAACAGAAAGCTCAGAAAGATCAAACAGCAAGCAGAGGCAAAGGAAGAACAAGAAGTAAAATTGTTAAGGGAACAATCAAGACTGCAACATATGGAACGTTTGAGAGAATTTGAGAAATCCGAACAACAAGAAATTGAGTCGGTACGACAAACGTCCATTGCTCTGGAAGCTGCCTATCTTGCTAAAACCGATAGAAAGAAGCGATTACTTGCTAAATTATTCTCTTTGAATGGTAAGTGAAGAATCACAATGAGTCAATATTCGCCTTCTTTACACACAAATTGAGCTAGCTAAACAAAGAGCCAATGAGATCGCATTTGAGGATGCACAACATGACAAACTTTCAATATCGTTGAATCAAGTAGTGGACTCGGCCAAAACAAAAACACGGGAATATATTGAAGAACGATCCGAGAATCATAACACCTATTTGAAAGGTCATTTCATCAAACACTTTGAAGACTTTATCTCTATTCCAAAAGAGAACGAGTATGAAGAAATAAGAGAATCCATTGGGGAGTTTATATCTCCAGCAATTCAAAAGATTAAGGATGAGCAAGAGCATGCTCAACAACCGCATGAATTACTCTATAAAAAGGAAAAGGAGAAATACTTTCTTGTGTTAACGAACCAGGTGAGAGAATACCACGATAATCTATTTGATAACTGCTGTAATCAGAAAGTAGAAGAGATCAATAGAGGAAAAAATATAATTCAATTAACACCCGAGGAAATCACCGAATTTTTAGAGGCTGATATTGAGGAATATGAAACAGACATTGGAGTTGTTGATGCTGAGCTCGATAGGATGAAAAAAGAGATTTTTGAATGGAATGAAAAAGTGCAGCTTAAAAGGGAATACAACGACAAGCAAATTGATGCCGTTAAACAACAGGTTTCTTCCTCTTCTAGGTCAAACGAAAATCTTAAGCTTTCAATCCAAAAATTGAAAAAGCAATTACAACAACTCAAACAACAGGAAGAAAAATATTTAGAAAATACCACTGACTCGTTGATGGGGTTAATGGAACTAACTTCCAAGAATTTGAACGTGGAAATTCCAAAAATGCAACAAATGAAGGGAGAGGTTGAAAAAGAACTTCAGGAGTTGGGTGTTAGGCTCCACCAAACAGAGTCTGATGCTAATTCTGAATTGCAAAATTTGAAAATTGAAGAGGAGGCTGTCAAAGATCTTGAATCAAAGAACAAGGAGATTGAAGATAAAGCCCTTCAACTTGAAAATAATATTATGAAACTATCCCAAAGAAAACAAGAATTGGAAAAAGAAGTTAATGATATTCAAAAGAAACTATCCTGTTTAAAGTACAACAAACATCTATCGTCTGTTAGGTTTGAGGTAGAGATGTACAAGGATATGCAACGTTCAATGGAACTCAACTCAAAAATAGTTCAAATAGAACAACGTTTTTACAAGCATCAAAGTTTGAAGTTTGACGATTTACTGAAAGAACAGTACTCCGCCTTGCAAAACCAAGCATCCACAAACTTTGAAAAACTTCAGAAAATGATTCATTTGTATGCAGTAATGAGAGCCATTTGTATCATTGACTCTATTTCAGATACTCCTATCATCACTATTTTGGCAGAAAAGCAACTGGATTTATTTGAAGAAATGAAGAGTTTAATGAAAAAGAAAGCCCCAGAAGACGTACTGTCCACTACCGTGACAAGAGTGCATCAGTTACATCCCATATTGACTTTATTTTCCAACTTATTTGAAAGTGATTGCAATAAGTTTCACCAAGGTGTATTGTCGCAAAAATTGGACTCTCTTAATGAACTGAAACATGTCAATTTTAGGTCGAAATTCATAGAGAAGAGACTTTCAGCGATATTGTCTATTCTTTTAGAAAAGAGCAATTCAGATCTAGAAACAATAATTTCTAAAGATGCATTAACGAAGGACACCTATTGCTCCTTTGTTGATCCTCTATTACATGAGCACGTATATAGCTTGGAAGGAGAGAAAACACAAGATATTTTCTATTCTACTATTAGCCATGGTGAGCTGGATGAAATTCATTTGGAAAATGTATTTAAGGAAATTGAATTACATTCCAAGAAAACTATGGAAAAGTACTCCCTCAGCGATCCCTCAAACATCCATTTGTTTTACAAAATTGAAAAAATCACGAAATTTATTTGTGATAAGGAGAATTTAGATATTGCTGGAGAGGATGAAAAGTTAAAACGAAAGATTTCCTTGATCAAGAAAGAGAAAGAACGAGCTTTAGAAAATCAAAGAAAATTAGAAAGCATTGAAAAAAAGAATGCCTCCCAAGATATGCCGCTTAGTCCGTCCATGGTCAATCGTGAACCAGGTCAAACAATTTCACCTCAGCTCGATGAAAAAACTTCAGTTATTGTGGACGAAGAAAGAAAAAGTAGACAAAAAACGTCTACATTTTCTCCCAGTCAAATTTTATCGAAATTTGAGAACAGAAAATCTCTTCAAAACTAATCATTGTCGGCCTCCCTATCTCTTTCTGGAACAAACCTAGCAACCTTCATAATGGCTAATGTAATACAATTTTTCAGAATGTCTGTAACATTATTACTGAAATCGATATTTTCTTTAAGCATTTGATATTGACATATGAGTAAATCTTTTTTTACATTTAGAGAAGTTCTGCAATGGTGTTGCAATTCTTTCCAAGTCATGACTGCCAACTTTTTTGAGGAAATAATATTTACACCATATTTTGCATGTTCGAGGTGTGGTCCTTTTCTATAAAGCACATAATCACAACCGTATTTTGCTCCACTTCTTGTGATCCATCCTCTCGATCTAAAATAGTGATAAATCGCATATCGAGAGATGAAGAAGTCAGTTCCTTCAATTTCACAAAATAATTTAAAGCAATCTTGAATACTTGTAAAATTCTGGCCAACCCGTATCCGCAAACATCCTAGAGCATAATATAAATAAAAGGCCTCTTGCAGTGAAAGAATTAATTTTTCCATATCTTTAGGGGGAAGTATTATTGGTGTCATTTCCGGATTATTATTTGCATCATCAGCATTTGCAGGTAAATGATGATTGATATTTGTAGACGCTGTGTTTGCATCAAACCAATTCGAAAAACATGGTGTGGATCTAGACATTTCTCCCTTTCCATAGTAATCAAAATTGTAAAGTGTTAAATCATCAACAATTACATGATTTCCGATGAGTTTTCCTTCGATCGGTTCTCTACTCGAAATTTGAAACATTTTTTGGTGACTGTCCTTTACAATTTGGACTAAATAAAATTCATATTAATTTTTTGGTGAATGTATTTTGAAAGAAGACAATAAGTTTAATTTACATTTTGGATTATAATACGACAGACGAGATTGAGAACTTCTCTATTTAAAGTCCTTTTCTCCAATAATTGTTTTAGGATCTAGAGCATTGGCTTGATCTTTCTTTTCTGTTCTCGTGTTCTTATTCTTGTTTATAATGTTCGAAACCAAAGCATCATTTGTTGCTGTTTTTGAATCACTCGATGCTGGCTTTCGTTGTTCTTTCATCTTGTGGAATACCTTTTGTTGGAGATTATTGGCATCTCTCTTGGTTTGCAATATTTCCTCAATAAACATGTTCAGATGATCATTAAGGACAACTGTTGATTCAATACACCCATTGAGTAATTTTGTAAGCGTTGAAAGCATTTCTGAGGTTGTTTGGTCAACATTAGGCTGGAATGACTCCATTTTGATTGTTGAAATCTTGTTCGCCATATCAGAATCTTGCTCTAGAGTGGATGCAATTTTATCCCAAAATTGCAGTTCATTCTCTAGTTGTGATATTGTTTTATCATAAAATTGTTGCTTTTTCCTATTTACTTGATTAATGGGGTCTGGTATCACACGTGTACCATAATATTTCTCAATCAGTTTTGGAAGAGTGTTTGTTAAATATTCTCGCTTAATTTCATCAACTATTAGAGTTGTTACAATCATTGCATGATGCGAACAAGTGATCATTATGAAAATTTACATTTGTCACAAAAGTAAATGAATTGCTAAACCTACGTGTTTCTTTTTGGATAGGAGTTTTGCAATATCGCTCTGCATGTTTTAACAAAATTTCGTTTAAAGATACCAGTCGTGCACTATCATCCATATCTTGTGGAATTGAAACACAAAACTTAATGACATGTCCTATTTCTTTTGCACTGCCACTTCTCGAACTTTTTCTCTTCTTCTTTTTTCTTTCATGAATATTTCTTTCTTTTCCACGACCTTCTGAAGAAGAAATTTCTTCTTTCCCTCTTTTTCGTTTTTCCATTCCGACGGGTGAAACATAATCATCACGATGTTGTTGTTGTTGTTGTGAGGAGGAGGAAGTGGGTGGTGAATGTGAAGGTGATTCCGATCGCTTGTTTTTTGAAGTGCTTTTGGCAGCAACGACTGTTGAAGACTTTTTCATTTTTTTATTTTTTTAAATTGCGGTTGAAACGAACTTTTTCAACGCGGGAAAATGTACTTGAAGAAAATTTCTTTTCAATTTGAATGAATTCAACTATTGGATTCGTTCTGGTGATCATCATACGATACGAACGAAAGGAATTGAAACAAAAACATGTGAATAGACACTCCTTTTTATATTCCAAGTATTATTAATTATTCAAAACAAAGGTTTTGAAAGACCCAAAAAACGCAAAGGGATCTCCTTCGTGCGTAGTTATTATCAAAAAAATGCAAAGGGATCTCCTTTCTCAAGAGGGAAGGAATCACCTTCTGAATACAAGCCTTTCTTTTTCAGCTTCTTCATTACTTCCGAATCTCTTATTTCCAAGTGCTCATCATTTATTTTCAAATGGTTTTTCAATCAGTAAGAGTTGTTCTTCCATGGTGCTTAAGGAAGGTGCTGCTGTTCAGGCAAATCAGGATTTAAATCTTGATCAAATGAATCATCATCACTGTAGGAGTGTGGATGATGGTTCTGATGGAAGATGGTTTAATTTTCCACCACATTCAATGATGGTTCAAGCCGAGGAAGAGGCTGCGTTCAATAATGTAACATCTTCATCACCATCGGTTTCATTGTATGGTTTCTTTTCTGCTGGTGTCGGATTGTCAAAAAGAGCAAAAACAAAAAACATGCGGCATGTATTAAATGCACAATCTTTCTATCCAAATGTTGGACATAGTGATGAAGTGGAAGAGAAAAGTGCAGGTGAAGACTCGTATTTTCAATGTTCACTTGCTATTGGGGTAAGTACTGTCGCAAATTATGTCACAAATTGTAAATATTCTTTTCTAATTGAAATTGGACTTCTTTTAGGTTGGTGACGGTGTTGGTAGGTGTTTTGACAAACATTTTACAAAATTGTTTCATATTCAAAATTTATATTGTCAACTACTAGGTGGATGGGCCAAGTACAACGTTGACCCTAGCTTGATATCCAGATCAATCACTGCTAAAGTCCTTGCAATATTTCAAGAAAAAGAAATCAAAATATTTAATTTTATTCAAAAAACTAATTTTCAAGAAATGACAGAAAAAACCGGATGGACCTGGTGGGGCAAATCACCCACAGAAAGCCCTTCAAAAGTAGTTATCAGAGAGTCACCTGTGGAAATTCTAAGCAGGGTTTTTGCTGATATCAAAACTAGTGGAGCAATAAGAGCAGGATCTACCACGTTCTCAATGGTCATGATTTCCGATTTGGAAAAAGGCATCATGAAATCGTTAAATGTTGGAGACAGTGGATTTGTCATTATTAGAGATGGAATGGTTGTTTTTAGAAGTAAGACTCAGCAACATAGGTTCAATGCTCCTTATCAGCTCACTATTTGTCCTCCTGAAAGGAATGGTTCATGCATTGAGAATCAACCTACGGATGGAGATATGCAAGAGCATAAAATTCAAGATGGTGACGTTATAGTCATGGGAACAGATGGATTATTCGACAATTTATTTGATTGGCAAATTCTTCAAATAATCAACAACCAAGGCCAAACCTTGTGGAGCGAACAACAACAAGCGGATCTATTGAAAAAAGTTGCGTCTGGAAATGTTCAAGCCATTGATGAGCTTAATCAATTTTTACTCTCCAAAGCAAGACAAATAGCCACTCTAGCCAGAGTTGTAAGCTTGTCAGAGAATGCATACACCTTCACACCATTTTCTAAAGCATATTCTGAAGCCACAGGACGTCAGGTCAGTGGTGGAAAACCAGATGACATTACTGTCATTGTTGCCATGGCACTGAAACGCAAATTACAACTTGAATTACTTTCCAAAAATCTTCACCAACAACAATAATACTCACACAACATTCCAATCACAGACTTTATATTAAAACATGTACACATTCAAGATCATTTTCTATTTCACAAGGATGGACTCATCCTTAATGGAGGAAAATAGGAAGTTTTTGAATTTTCCATCATGATCTACACGCACGCGAGACAAGATCGTCAAACGTGGAAATTACAATCAAAAAAAAATGTTCAAAGATCAATCGGTTTACGTTGTGTCCTACGTGAGAACTCCACTCGGAAGCAGTGGTGGATGTCTTTCCTCGCAATCTGCTGTTCAGATTGGCTCTATTGCACTCCGAGAGGCCATTCAAAGAGCTCATCTCAAACCAGAACAAGTTGAAGAAGTCATCATGGGACAAGTATTGCAGGGAGGAGTTGGTCAAAATCCAGCTCGTCAAGTAGCTCTTGGATCGGGATTGCCAAAAGATGTCATTTGTACAACAGTGAATAAGGTTTGCTCTTCCGGAATGAAAGCAATTCATTATGGAGCTTTGCAAATTATGACTGGGATGAGAGAAGTGATTGCTTGTGGTGGAGTTGAGTCCATGTCCAATGTTCCTTATTATTTGTCAGACTATAGAAGTGGAAAAAGAATGGGTGATGGTAAAGTGATTGACGGTATGATGTACGATGGTTTGTTTGATCCATACAATAAGAGTTTGATGGGTCAATTTGCTGATGTCACTGCATCAACTCACAACATTTCAAAGCAAGATCAAGATGACTATGCTATCAAGAGTTATGAAAAAGCTGCGAAGAATGTTGAAAATTTCAAGAAGGAAATTGTTCCAATGAAGATCAACGGAGTGACATATGACAGAGATGAAGAAGTTACGAAATTTAAAGGAGCAGATAAACTAAGATCACTTAAACCTGCATTCAGTAAGGAGGGAGGAACTGTGACTGCTGGAAACGCATCGAAGATTTCAGATGGAGCTGCATTTGTTCTTCTCGTAAGCGGAAAGTTTTTGAAATCAAACCCAACCTATCTTTCAAGTTTGAGAAATGAGAATGTTTTTGAGATTTTGTCATTCGAGGACGCAGAAAAAGAGCCTCAATGGTTTACCATTGCTCCAAGTCTAGCCATTCCAAAAGCTTTGAAGAGGGCTGGACTAACTGCCAAGGATGTTGATTATTTTGAAATTAATGAAGCATTCTCCGCTGTAGCTTTGGCAAATTTGAAGCTCTTAAATCTTCCAGAAGAGAAGGTAAACATATGGGGTGGAGCTGTTGCTCTTGGCCATCCTCTGGGTTGCTCTGGATCACGAATTATTGTTACACTTTGCAACATCTTGGCAACAAATAAGAAAACAATCGGATGTGGAGGTATTTGTAACGGAGGAGGTGGAGCTAGTGCTTTAGTAATTAAGAGAGTGGATCCTTCTCAATTTAAATCCTCTCTCTAAACATTTACAATAATTCATGAACATTTACAATAATTCATAAATAAATATGATGTCAATATGTACACAATAATTTACATTATTTCTCAGCCAAATTCAATGTGACTTGTTTTTCGCTTAAGTTGGCCTCCGCAAGAGAAAGATTGGCATGTTCTTCATAGGAAAATCTTCTAGCAGGATAAGTGGTCACTAGCACAAACTTATCAATATCAATTTCTTTGGTAACGTCCAAATAATCGAAAATATCTCCAATTGTGTCAGAATGTCTGAAGGATCTAGTCAACCGTGAAGAATCAGGAAATCGTATAAGAACTTTTGAAAAATTTCTCTCTGTATCCGCAGGCTCAGCTTTGAGCTTGTTAGCTTTTTCTCTTCTTTTTGCAATTTTTTCTTGTTCCTTTCTAATTTTTTCTTGCTCTTGTCGTTGTCTTTCACGTTCTTCTTGTTCTCTTCGTTGTCTTTCCAACTCTTCTTGCCTACTTCTTTCCTGATCTCTTTGCAAAGATCTCAAATAAGCTTGGTCTTGCTCTTCTCTCAAATTAAATGCAGAACCTTCATTATCTCCCAAATCAACCATTGTTCTTCCATTATTATTACCCGAAGAGGACGTCACAGTATTTACATTTCCACTTCTACTTCTTCTTGCTGCTTCTTCATATTCTTGTTGTTGCAACAGTTGAGCAAATTCCTCATCTGTCATACCATCATGAGCCAGTTCGTGTTCTTCTTGCATGGATGTTCTGTCCATACTTGTTCTACCAGCTATCATGTCATGTTGTGCCAATCCGTGATGCATTTCTTCCTCATCTGAATCTCTGAGTTCATGGTGTTCGTCAGTGGCATCACCTCTTCGGACATGACCTTTCCAAAGTGTTCTCCTTACTTTTAATTTGATTTTAATAGATTAATGGTTGAAGATGGAACAAATAATTTTATCGGATATTATCCAAAATTCGGTTGTACAAGATCAAGTTGATATTGTATGAACATTGTTCATCATCATCATTGCAATTTGAAACATCCAGTCCATACAATCGGAATACAATATTAATAGATTTGCCGGTTAGGTTCAATCCGATGATAATTATAATGAAGTATTTGATAACAGCACAAGTAGGATTCATCCATTTACGTCAATGAATTGAATATTGATTGCCATCATTGTGATGTCATCATCGCGTACGAACCTTCATCGCAACAGCCAAAAACATTTAAAAAACATGAAAACATTTTTTTCAATTTGAAAAGAAATCGAATTTGGATGTTGGTGTTTTTAATAACTCAGAGATCAATAATGTTCATGTAAATAATGACTGGAAGTAAATAGCTTATTTCTTTTTATCTGCCTTTTCTTTTTCTAATATTTGCTTGAATTTTGATGGTGGGGATGATGTACTTGTTTGTGATGATGTTGAGGATGTGTTGTTGTTGGGTGTGGAGGTACTTTGATTGATGTTTCGTGACATGAGATCATTCAATTCACGTTCCATGTTGTCAATCATTTCTTCGCTTGGTTTTTCACCACTCTTTGCATATTGCTCTGTTTCAAATGTTGTTGACATGCAATTAATATTCAATAAATTAATTAAGAACAAGGTGAAAATTACCTTCAATAATATTTCTCATAGCCTTTGACATATCTCCGCCGTGTTTCTTCACAAGTTCTCTTTTAATTTTGTCAATATTCATTTCTTTCTTAATGCCAGAAAATTCTTCATTCATCTTTTTGGCTAACTCTGCAAATTGATGGTCAACTTCGGATTTCATTCGTTTTTGTTCCCGAATCGACTGAAAGATTAAATGATTCGTTACTTTTCATTAGTATTCATCAATGCATACCTCTAATAATGCGCTTGCCACAAGCTTAGAATAGTTCTTTTTCATTTCTTCCTCTACTTTTTTGAGCTTTCTTCCCTGTCGGAATGTATCCACAAATTCCATTATATTTCCCCATATAGATTTGCTTTTTTTTTCTTCCTCCATGTGCTGCCTCGATGATGAAAATTCTCTCTGCTCATTATGAAACATCACTATTCGCAGTGATAATGATGTTGAGGATGATGAGAGGGGAGCAACAAGCCGATGATGACGATTGAATCGTACAGTCAAAAATTTACAACTCATCATTTTTTATTTCTTATTCTTATCATCACGGACCAATCTCTTCGACTCCTTCAATTAATTTAATCAAAGAATTGTATTTCAAGGAAAGGAAAAGCCGTTTCTTCATCTTATATTTTGAAATAAATCACTATCATAATTTAAATGATATCAAATTCGCTTTATCATCATCTTAGGTTTGACAACATTGTAAAATTGTTTTGAAAAAAATGCTACGAAACTCTGGGGTTGCTTCTCTCTTTCGTTCGCTTCATGTGGTAGCTTCATCAAGAGGCTGCAGCCATCGTTTCTTGATACCACAAACGGCCATTCATCAATCACGTACATATGCTAAAGACATTGAAAAAGATGGTTTTGATCCGACTCAACACTATGAAGTAGAAGATGCCATGCCATACGTTGCAAAGAATGTAAATTTGAAAAAAACAAAGAGTTTACTCGATTTATTTGTTACGAAATTAGAGAAAGATGAGAAGGAAACAAAGAAAGAGGAACACTTCTCCGAATTTGAGGCTCTTCAAAAGTCGGAGATGGCCAAAACCGTGAAAGCTCAAAAGAAGAAAGTGAGAGAGGCCAACGATAGTATTTATGAAAGAACCTCTGCTGATGCTCAAAAACTCAAGACATTACAAGCACTCTTTGAGCAAAAAACAAAAGTTACACCCACACAGATATTTAATGAACAACTTATTGAATTGGAAACAAAGGAAAGAGAGATGCAAGCAAAAGCAGGAGATAGTCTTCTTTCATTCATGTATGAATCTAAGACCCCTTATAAAGCGATAGAACCATGGGAAGCCGAGCAACAAGAAAGAGAAGAATTGGCCAATGAATTCAAACAACAAAAGAAAGAGCTGAAGAAACTCTTGAAGAAAGGTACCTCTACGGAAGAACAAGAAAATAGAAATGAATATTTCCAACAATATGACTCCGTTACTCTTAAAAACGACATGCTTGAGGGTATGCCTGCTGTGAGCGACTTTTCATTGAACGTCGATTTAGATAGAATGTCTGCATCTCCAACATCCCTGTCTGGAGACAAATTGATCCTTGTTAACTCACCAAGACATGAAGAAAAGAGTCCATTCTGGAACACGTTAACTCCTCATGAGAAGCGTTACTTTTTAAACGACGAATATTTAGAGAATGTTTCAAAGAACATTGAAAAATATTTGAGCATGAGTGAAGATGAAATTGAGAAAAACGCTCCTTGGCTTTTGAATGATCCTAGATGGGAAACGATTGAAGAACTTAGAAAACAAACATTACAAGATCTTTCTGATGTTTCCGAGGATAGCACCTTTTCAGAAAGAAACAAATATTTCAGAGAAAGAATCTTCGATGACGAAGCTCTGAGAAATCTTTATGAAGCCCTTGGATCAAAACAATTTGACAATGTTCAAGAGTTTTATGAAAATATTAAAGAAGCAACTGATGAAAATGGCTTGCTGAGGAGATTAGAGGCAATATTCCCATCCATACCAAAGGATAAAATCAAGTCAATTTTGAATAAGGTGATTTTAACAGTCCAACCAAAGTTTGACAAATATGCAAGCGCATCTCAAAGATCCATTCAGCTCATTACCGATGAAATTACAGCTACAGCCAAGCCTGCTGTTTACACACTAGCTGATATAGCAACCAAGCCAAAACCAAAAATGCAAACTGTTTTGTGGTCCATTAGGCAAATTGCAACAAAGAAAGCCAAAGAAAAAGAGGTTGAAATGGTGTATAAAAGAGCAAAGACTTTGAAGCTTGAGGACTTCCCTTCACCAATTGACCATATCTATGAAGTATTGCGACCAATCCACGACGAAAGCATGAGGATTGGAGCTGAAGAGAAGGCTGTCACAGAATTTCACCCTGCAATTTACGGAGGTTTTTCCACTGCTGCAGGTAAAAGAAAGTCTTCCGTTGCCAATGTTAAAATCTCTCCAGGAACAGGATTATTCACAGTGAATGGAAAGTCTGTACTCGACTATTTCAACTTATCTCGTCATCACTACAAACTCATGTTACCTTTGAAATTTACAGACACTTTGAACCAATTTGATGTTGAGGCCAGAGTTCGAGGAGGTGGTCAAACTGGTCAATGTGATGCAATCTTCCTTGGCCTTTCAAAAGCTTTAGCCAAGTTCGTTCCTGAATTTGGACCAACATTAGAAGCCAGTGGTTTCCTCTATAGAGATCCTAGAGTAGTCGAACGTAAGAAGCCAGGTCAAAAGAAGGCTCGTAAGAAGTTCACTTTCGTCAAGCGTTAATTTTCCTTCGTTTGGACTTGTTTCTCAGTGCAACCACCAGGGTAGAAGACACAATGTCCAACATTCCAAACAACAATTCTTTCAGTTGCACTTAACAATGTGATGATATTAAAATATAATTCATTTCAAAACCTAGTGTATTACAGTTCTTTTTGCATAACTCTTCCTTTGAGATGCATCAAATCATCAAATGCCATCTTTTGGCTGGCGTCATCTCTCTTGTTGAAGGAGAGCAACAAAATTATTGAATTGAAGTGAAAAAAATATCGACATTGCTCTCTCGCTTTCATTCAACAGCAACAACAATTCTTACAACTCATAAATTATAATATTTCATCATGGCATTCGACAAAGGCGGTAGAGGCGGTGGTCGTGGAGGTGGAAGAGGTGGTGGCCGAGGTGGAGGCCGAGGTGGTGGTGGTGATAGATCTGGTGGTGGAAGAGGCGGTGGTCGTGGAGGTGGCCGAGGTGGAGGCCGAGGAGGTGGAAGAGGCGGTGGCCGAGGAAGAGGAGCACCAAGAGGTGGTGGTCGTGGAGGAGCCAGAGGAGGAGCATCAGCAGGAGGAAAGAAGGTCATTGTAGAGCCTCATCGTTTCGAGGGAGTCTATGTCGTTAAAGGAAAAGATGAATCCATTGCAACACTCAACATGGTTCCAGGTGAATCTGTCTATGATGAAAAGAGAGTTACAGTAGAGAAGGGATTTGGAGAAAATGTTCAAAAAGTAGAATATAGATTATGGAGTCCTTTCCGTTCAAAGATTGGAGCCGCTATTGTTGGTGGTATTGAGAATATCTACATCAAACCTGGAACTAAATTGTTATATTTGGGTGCTGCCTCAGGTACTACGGTCTCTCACTGCTCAGACTTGGTCGGTCCCGAAGGAATGGTCTACGGAGTTGAATTATCAGAACGATGTGGTCGTGATTTGATTGAAATGTCCAAGAAGAGACCAAATATTGTTCCAATCATTGAAGATGCTCGTCATCCATTGAGATACAGAATGTTAGTGGGTGCTGTGGATACTATTTTCGCAGACGTTGCTCAACCAGATCAGGCCCGTATTGTTGCTCTTAATGCCAAATACTTTTTGAAACCTGGTGGTCACTTTGTTATTTCTATCAAGGCTAACTGTATAGATTCAACGGTTGAAGCTGAAGTAGTGTTTGCTAGGGAAGTGGAACAACTCCAACAATTTGGTTTTACTTGTGAGGAACAATTGGATTTGGAACCTTTTGAACGTGATCACTGTATGGTTGTTGGAACCTTGGCTGCTGGTAGCTCCATAGAGTTTTAAAGAGAGAGAAAAGACACTCCTTTAACACCCTATTGAACTTTTCAATATTATATCTCCTGATTTGATAATATAAAACATAATGCATTTCATGAAGATTTTTGGTGTTTGATGTGTCCTTAATGAAGTTTGTTGGTGAGTCTATTCAGTGGAAAATTTTGGGTCTCGGTATAGATCAAAGATGAACTTGTGGCGTTGCACTCAACTTGTCGGTTTGGTTCTATCTCAGTATTGTTGAACCACATTTCAATTCATAAATTTTGGTCATGTTGCACTTCAATAAATACAACTCTCGAAAACAATCATTTATTTCTTAACAACCTCTTCTATTAAAGAACAACAACAAAGGCTTGCGCTTTTGTCACTCACAGTTCATACAGTCAAAGACTGTAGCGGGAGTGTCGCCATATTCCTGGCAGGCATCCCGTCCATTTTCTATCAAAAGAAATTTACCTTTCAGAACCAAATGACATTCGGTTTTTTCGACTCGGGTTTAAAAAAAGTTTTTAACCATGCAATGTTTATCTATTCAATTTGTAGGGTGTTGAGAACAACGACCAATCCTGCTTGTCATCCGTTATCTTGACATATTTACCCACTAATGATTTGGATTCTTTTTGAATCTTAAACGTTCTACTAATTGAAAATTAATGGATTCAAATGCTTTTACAACAGATCTGCCATTCTTTGAGGGTATGTTGTTGAAAGATAAATCCAAAAAAGTTAAATTCTTCAAATTCTTGCTATTTGCAATTACATTAACACATGTGGCATCAATATCATTGCAAGACAAATCTAGTGAGGTTAAGTTATTCATATATTCACTATTCGCAATATGTTTAACCCCTTCTGAGTCAACGCTATTGTTAGATAAATTCAAAAATGTCAAATTTTTCAAAGTGGAGCTACCTGCTATTAATAGTGCGTTGTCAATGCTATTGCTAGTCAAGTCTAATGAGATTAGTTTTGACAAGTGTTGACTATTTGCCAAATAGTTGACTCCTTTTGAACCTATTTCATTTCCATACAAATCTAATAAAGTCAAGTTCTTCAAATATTCACTATTCGCAATATATTTGGCCCCTGCTGAGCCAATTTCATTGTCACACAAATTCAAAATATTTAGCTTTTTCATATTTTCACTATTTGAGATAAATTCAGCACCTTGTGGGCCAATGTCATTGTTAGACAAATCCAAGCAAGTCAAATTCTTCAGATATTTGCTATTTGCAACAAATTTAACACCTTTCGACTTAATTAGATTAGAACCTAAACCTAATGATGTTAAATTCTTCAAGTTTTGGCTATTTAAAATATACTTAGCCTCTTTTGAGCCAATACCATAATTTTTCAACTCCAATGAGGTTAAATTCTTTAAACTTTCGCTATTGGCTATGGATGCAGCAATTTCTGATTCGCTAAATATAACTTTTTGAGTGTTGGCATTAATTGACAATGTTAAAGGAATTTGAAAGGATTTTTCTCTCCATTGTCTCGAAATTTTCATGCAAACTTTAATGATAAAAGTTGAATCAAGAAAGCAAAGAATTTCATAAATGACATCATCCATCAAAAGATCATGATGGTGTTCAATGATTGAACTTGCGGAAGATGAACATGCAGTTGTATGATTATTTTCCAATGATGATGAAGATGATTGATTCAAAGAACAACTACTATGAGATGATGCGGAACAGGCCGAACCAGCAGAACTATCAGCACTGGCCGTTGTGGTGACGAATAATTTTCTCTTTTTGTTGGTTGGCGAGAGGGACATGACATAGGTGTGTTTTTTTGTCGGACCTGTGTGAAAAAGTTTGTGAAAGGCAAACTTTTGAGACTGGTGAACATCGCATGAAAAAGGTCGTAACAACTGAGGAACAGAAATCTTGGGGGAACTATACAATTAGACTGGGTGCAAAATTCTGCGTACTTGATAATTTTTCCGTGCACTGGTAGTGAAAGCCAAAGTCTGTTCCGTAATCGCCAGCAAATTTAAGATGAAATACTTTTACTTGGATTTGCAAAATCTTAAAAAGAGTTCACTAAGAACTGTCCTAATTTCAAGATGAGGGCTCAATATCATTTTGGATAATAATTCATCCAATTCAATCCAGTGATTATAAAAAAATGTCTTTGGTAGACCTTTAAAGGTTGTCAAACCAGTTAGAACGAGTGGAATCATCGAGTTCACAATATAATCAACAAATCTCTCCTGATCAAGATTTTAATCAACAAATCTCTCCTGATCAAGATTTGTTTGCGCAAATTCTTGATTTTCCACATAAAATGTGAATACTCGTTTAGCAGTGTTAATAAATCCAGTAATTCCAAATTGAACCATTTCCATCTCAACATTTTCTTTTTGCATTGAAAACAATTCAGAGAATATTCTTAATGAAGTGGATAATATTTTTGTTTCAGCATCGATCATTAGTTTTGACGTAGAGCATAATTGAGAGTTGGGTTTTGTTGAGATTAAACTGTTTCCAATACGATTATCCATTTGCTCTAAAATCATCACAAACCATGTGAAATATTCAAATAATTGGTGTTCCATTAAAAATGTTAATATTCGATTAATTCCTTCGGTAATGTGAATAAGCATATATAAATTCATGTTGTGACTGTTTTGTCTTGAAACTATCTCTTCCAAAGATTTTTGGATCTTTCGCCAATGAGAGTCCTCAAATTTTCCTCCGCAAGTGGATATTAATATTTGAATGATATCAGTTCCTACCTCAAAGACCTTGGTCATGTCTGCATATTGGTCCACAGTGTCGATCAATGTGTAACATTTCATGATTACGTTCATTATGGATGCAAATAGATCAAAAGAAACATCGGAGGAAATATTATGATCAAGAACAGAAACAAGTACTTTGAAGACGCTTCTACTGGTACAATCAATCCAAGCTTCGTCAAGAATACCATTATCACCACATGAAAGATGATCAAAAATTGGTAACAATGCTCCATGCAATATTAGCCTCCAAGTCTCTGCAGAAAACATGCTGACAATGGACTTGTCATTTAACAGGGCTTGTAAGGTCTGCAAAGCACCCGCACGAATATCTTCTCTGGCATCATCACTTACAAGGGATGACAGGCATGTCAAAATCGGGATCCAAGTCGATAAAGGAGCCCCTGTCATAATGTTTCCTGATTCTTCAATTCCCACAAGCGTGTTGGCACAGTCTTGAATGAGAGAGATGGCGTTTAAACTAACTTCCTTCATGGAAGGAATGTTCATTTGAACGAAGGCCTTCAAGCAATATATTAAATCTACAAAACATGAATTGTGAAGAACATAAGAAAGGTATTTACACCTTCTCTCTTCCTGGTCTAAAATGGTGAGTAACTTCTCAAAGGCAATTCGTACAATTGTTGTTTGTTTGCTTGATGAAGCAACTGATAATACTTGAACCCATGCTTTCCATCCTGTTGTAATAAAGTTTGGTTTTGTCAATGCTAAATTGGTAATACATTCAATGACCATGAGTTGAATTTCTGAGGAAATGCCTTGTTGTACTATAACGATAAATGGTCTAAGCATTTCTTGTTGAATGTAAGAAAGAGAATCAATTTCAATGAGTTTGTGAATCAGTTGACGCAAAGTGTCGACGGCATACATGGCAACTGTTGAGTCTTTGCAGGTAGCGACACTAATAAAAAAGTTGCTGATAACATTCCAAGTTCTACTCCACAACTTATCCATTCTGGCCAAGTTAAGATAACAAGCTTCAATAACTTTGTTAATGCAAAATATATGACATTGTGTCTCGTTTGTGTGCCCCTTGCATTGAATAGAACAAAGAGCTTTCACATAGTATTCAATTGACAATTCATCCATCTTTTCATTGTTATTACTAAATATTCTGTCGATGGTGACTTGATCAACATGTTGATGGAAAGAGGTGGTCATGTTATCAATTTCAGAGACTTGGATAAACGCGTTGTTATTGTTAATAGAAGAAAGTATTCGGTCCACTTGATAAAACACTTCCATCATACAGCTCCAGCTCTCTAAAATATCGCTTGCATTCGTCTCTAAGATGCTTAAAAGAGTCTTGAGAGCAACAAGGTGTTTCTCTTTCAGGCTGAATTTTTCATTATTGTTCATCAAGGATGTAAATGTGCATAATGTTTTGAAAAATTCGTTTCGAGGTACTGTCATTCCAAGTTCAACACACAGTTGAAGAGCAGTTTTCAAAGCACTCAGCACTAAATGATGCACCTTCGCTCCCAACTGATCATTTTCAAATAGAGAAATGAATGACTGATTGAAATATGGCCAAATGCAATTGAAAAGAACCTTTGAGATGGAAAAGTGATCGAGTGTCGAGCTTGAGACTTGAAATAAGGAATCTTCTTCTATAGAACAACATTTTGACTTTAGAACTCCTCTCATAACCCTCTCAATTTCGGCATTTTCTACCACAACGTCATCATTGGGTTGAAGTGATTCAAAAACTGACATGTCATCTTCGGTAAGGGTAAATTCATTTTCTTTCAAGTCATTGAAAACTCTTTCCTGTATTTGATGATCAATGGTTGCAGCATCAGTGTAGAAATTTCTTTGGATAAACGCTTCGAGAGTGGTATTGTGTATATTCTTTACAGCAACATTATGCAGCTCTGAATTAAGAATTACTACGGAGATTGTGAACACATAGCAAGCATCTGGATTTTTAAACATTTCATCCATGGATTGAGGATTATCTTGAACAAATTTGTCAGCAAATGAAGATAGGACTCTGTGTATTTCTTGACTCTCCTTTGGTAACATGAATAAATCAAGGCACTTTCTGAGCGCTTTCTCAAACAGCATTCCAGAAAAAGATTGCAACTGGATGAACTTGGTCAAGACGCCTTCATGATCAGGAGAGGCAAAATACTCGCCAATGGCATGCTTTGAAAAACCTTGAGTTGTCTGTAACAGGTGAACGAACGCAGTCTCGAAAGCTTCCTTATCTAAGGATGGATTGGGCAAATAACCAATTCGTACAAAATACTCAATTCCCTTCTTTGGGTTCTCGTTGAATAGAGAAATCCCTTCATAAGTTGTGTTCTTGTCACGTTTTTGTTTTTCTAGTTTCTCACATGCAGGGTGGTTGACGAACTCTTGCTGTTGCATATTTTTCATGTTTGTATGCAAACAAGTGAGTATTTGATTCAATGCCTTAAAAGCAATAGATTTCATGTAGATGGTTTGTGTTAGTGCAAACGCAGAGGTATTATCTGTTGATATCTTTGGTGTTTGAACGATCGTGGCAAGTGAAGTAATGAGTCTCTCGACAATATTCAACATTCCAACCTCACAATCAAAAATTAAAAACAGGGTATGTACAAGGTCAGAGTTGTGAGTTGCGAATAAATAACTCAGAAATTTGATGGTGGAGATTTTCTGGGACTGAGAGGTGCAGTTGCTATTCAAAATTCGAATTAAATTAGCGAAAAATAATTGTGTCTCGTATTTGAGAGAGGTTTGAAATAGCTTAAATATTTGGTAAAAAAGCTTCAATACGAGAGAAAAGATTGTAGAGCTTGATGTCAATGAATTTGTGAACAATGCGGTATACAAGTTTTGTCTCACATATTGGAAGAGAGAAATGTTGTGAGCCAACAACTGGCCACTGTTTTCAAAAATATCAAATAATAATTCCAGATAAATCGATCTCGTTTTTTCTTCAAGTTTGGCACTAATGTGGTGTTTTGTATTCAGTTTGGGTCGGTTGTGACAGATTGATAGACATTGTTATATGCAGTACTTACTTATTAGATATCGTTTTCATGGACATCTTACAGAGAGAATGTAAGATAAACAAGATATCGTTTTGGATTTGAGAAGTTTCCATTGGAATATCCCAATCATCCAACTTGGTTGAATCGTTTTGGTCCAAAGCTGTAGTTGTATTTTGCGTTATGGCGTTGGAGGCATTTGTAATATTCGTACAGGATGCTGACTCTAAAGTGGTGAGGATTCCCTCTGGGCTCAAATTTTGCTTTTCAATTATTTCATTCGCGACTTCTTCAATAATAGTGTCAACAAATTCTTCGACACAACGACTTGATGAAGTGCATTCTGAAACCGTCGACTCTGAGTCAGAATGTGGCAAAGTTTCATCAGCTAATCTCTTAATCGTGATATTGAGAATTTGTTTGAGAACCGATTTTGAGTTGTTTTCATCCTTTGAAACAAACATGATATTTAAGCATGTTTTGATTCCCAACATTTTCCCAGAAATGTTGCAGCATGTGACTGCAGTTAGAATGGTTTTCAACATTAGCAAATGAATATTTTCGTCTTGACGTAACTCAAAGCCAGATGCAATTGCTTGAACTAATCTCACATCCGAGATGTAGGACAGTCTATATTTATGGTCATCTCTAATCAACGTTCATTAGAGCCAAGACATTTTGTGAGATCTCGGAACCATCGTCAAACAACACGGCTCTCGCGATTGAGATCTTTTTTGCGGCAAGGGGTTTGTTCTTCTGGAGACAATGAAACACTTGCTCTCGAGGAGTGGTCCGAGACGGATGCTGAAGGCTGCAGTTTGATGGATTGTTGTCTTGGTCTGCTCCTGATGGCAACCAGCCGGAGGCGTCTTTTTAGGTTGCTGAAGATTATTTACTTCATTTGTTTTTCATGTTTGTCGTTAACGAGGCATATTTAACTCAATCTTCCTACTGTTATGTAGCTTTGTAATTACAGAATTAGAACCATGAATGGCTACGGCCATATCACGATGAATGCACCTCATCCCGTCCGATTTGAGAAGTTAAGCATCGTCGAGCTGCATCAGTACTGAGGTTGGAGACAACTTGGGAACCTGCAGTGCTGTAGCCTTTTTTTAGATCCTTTTGTCTTTTTGAATCAACTCTTGGAGCAAACAAACTGTATGCATCATGACCTATAGACCTAAGTTAGTACTCCTCTACAAAGAACTTTTTATCTAGTTTCAATTAGAGATGCTATAAACTTGTTAGAAGCAGACAATCGATGCAACACTTCATTCAAATCCTGAATGCAAAATATTTCAATTTGTTGAAACATATCCACCACGACTTGATTCGCTTTCAATTTTTCATTCAATTCTTGATGCGTCTTGGCAATATTTGGAATATTAATTTCCAATGGCGAACTTATGGTCACATATGTATCAATAATGAATTGAGCCATTTCTTTTCTCTTTTCCTTATTGACAGTCTTTTTAAATCGTTGAATATCTGACCAACATAAAACTGCTTCTGGACAATAACTTCTTCTTGCAAAATCGAGCATGATGGGATATGCTTTCTTGTGTTTCAAAACAATTTCAACACTACTGTCAGAGAGTGTCATGTCTTTTCGTTCCAATAAATATTCGGCTCGAATTGCATAGAAAATTGGAAGCAAGACGCAAATGATAACGTCCAATGCAATATATCCAACAAGGCTCAATAAATATGGTACAAAATAATCTGTTAAGGTAGCCACAATAGGAATATACCCAGCAACAACAAATCCAGTAATTGCAAAAATTTGACAAATGACAGCAACCAGAGTCTCCTTTTTGATATTCCATGTATCTCGATCTGAAATGAAACACAAAATCAATGCAACCACCTCAAGTGAAATATGTACAATTGCTTCCACTAAAATAATGATCAACACACTATAGGTCACAATACATCCATGTCGAAATTCAAAAAATCCAGAAGCCACCAGAGATCGTTCTCCTTTGACAGCATAAACAATTTCATCAGCACTTCCTACAATAAGCCATATCGCGATTTGAAGTAAAAAGATTGCAATGAATGCAACGGCTACAAATTTGTAACTGACCATAAATTGAAAAAATTTGAGAATTCTCAACTCTCGAGGAGTGGCCAGTTTTTTCATGGGAAGTAAATCTTCATCGACCAAGTCAGAACATTGTCCTGCAGAGGTTGATTTAAATAAATTTGAAATGCTTGAAGAGGATGTACTCTGAGAGGAATCAATTTTAGTGACATCTGACACCTGATGATTTTTGTTTGAAATTGCACCCAGTTCTTTTTCACCTCCCTCTTGCGTTTCCTTCGTTGATAAATTCATTGATGTTGCAACAAATGATTGTTGCACTTTAAAAGATGATTCATCTCCAAACAATTTCATCTTGAATAAATTCAATCGATATTCAAAAAACAATTTCAGACATCGACACGTCGTTGGCATGGTCACCACAGGACCACTCACAAAGAAACACAATGAATAGACAGCACATGGAAAGATTTTCCTTCCAATGACAATTCTTATGCAAAACATAAACACAAATAAAAATCCAGAAATCATGATTGTGAATAAATGTCCCAAATTTCGAGCCATGATGTGTCCTGAATGTCTTTTCCAAATTAATCCTACACCTGCCACTGCGATCATGACACCATACAGAATGACGAACACAAGCATGATGGAAAAGGAAACATACGTGTCAGGACAAATGTCATATTCAATTATGGGAAATAATTCTCGAGAGGTGGAATTGAGAAGAAAAAGATCTGGATGACATTCAGTCACGTTGGTTTTTGTGATGGGAGAGTAGGAGGAGGAGGAATTGTTGTCGAGAGTCATGTCAAAATCGAGAAGGAACCATAAATTGGTGGTCATGATGACAATGAGAGCAATTTGCGTGTGGATGGAGAGTATTCTACTACTACTACTTTAATCTGTTGTGGAGAAGAGGAATAGTAGTGCAATTGAGAGGAAGAGAAACCCAGACGCAATATTTGTGTGGTGATATGTTTAATTTTTTTGTTTTGCCTCTCCGGCGGTAGACCAACACCAATTAATCCATAAAAAACTGAAAATGTGAACTTTGAAACTTTAGTTTTTATCAAACGTCCCGATGCTCTCCGAATGAAAGGCAGAAGAGCAATCTGAGAAGCGACTCCAATATTTTCGTTTCAGTGAAGGACTGCGGAATGTCACACGCTACAATCATTCGACCAATTCTAAATGCCCCAAAACACAAAATTTTACAGAGACCAAATCAAACGAGTTTGAGCTCACCTTCGAAATTGGTTTTACACTAGAGATTACCAGTCCCTCTGGGAATTGGCTTGATCAAGCGAAGGTGCAAGGAAAATGTGTTTTGTAAACTGCTGTGCTATTGCTGGTTGGTCGGAGAGCCAAACATCATTTTCCAGAGGTAATTTGTAGTGAATCAAAACACTTACAAATTCATGCACACATTATGAGAACAAATTTATTGTCAGTTGTCAAATGCTCTTGGTGAAAAAACATTTTAGCCATTGGTATCACCATCTTCATAGCTGTTGCTTTTATGCTTTGGGATAAAGACAAAATCATCTCCAACCTTTGGTAATCCAGCTAGTTCGGTCAATTTGATCCAATCTTTGCAGTTAGAGGATGCCATGAGTGTCTCCAATTCATTTCTGCCAACATATGGAAGAGGTCTTTCATTGAGCTTAATTGGAAGACGTTCTAATAGTCCAACAGGAATGTATCTACAGAGGAATGAAAGCCACTCCAGCAAGAATCGACGAGTTTTGCTAATGCCTATTTCATCTGCTCCATAATGATCCAACCCATATTTAACAAAAGTTTTTAACATTTCCAATCTTTCGGATGCTGTCACATCAAGAGTTTGCTGCATTTCAATTTCCTTAAAAATCCATGGTTTGATAAGTGCTCCACGACCTTGATCATATTTTAGCTAACATTGGCGTTCAAAAAGAAAAACTTACCAATCATGAGTGTATCAACCTTGTCAACATGAGCATACCAGTCTTGATACGAATAAATGTCTCCATTTCCAATGATTGAGACTTTTCGACCTGATTGTTGTGAATAAGTGTTCACAACTCGGGCACAATCATAAATATAGTCGTAATCAGCCTCCTTAGTGTATCTCATTTCTCTACTTCTACCATGCAATGTCAACGAGTCTACTCCGCATTCACACAAATCTGCCATTAATTTGTGAGCAAAATTCTTTCCTGTTTTAGTACCAGTTCTCATCTTGACAGAAACCTGTAAACATAAAACACACATGTGAGTAAAAGGGTAAAAAATATTCGCCATTGAATTCAACTTACAGGAATGCTCAATACTTCTTTCATACCTCTTACAATTCCCATTAATTTTGTTCTCTTTTCCATCATACCAGCACCCATTCCTTGAGAACACAAAGAATTCACAGGACATCCACAATTGACATCCACAAAATCAATGTGTGGAAATTGCTCGTCAATAAGTTGTGCAACTCTAGTCATTGTCAATGTGTCCTTTCCTGCTAATTGAACACCAAAAATTTTCTCAGATTCATGTCTTCTCAATAGTGAAATGTCACCCTTTTCTCCTTTCAAAATTGCTTGTGCAAGAGCCATTTCACCAATTGTAATTTCACATCCAAAATCTTTACAGATTCTTCGGAAAGGTAAATTTCCAACTGTTGTCAACGGAGCAAGATATGTTTTTCCTTTAAAGTCAACTTTTTTAACCTCTTTTGGATGATATTTCGTTTCCTTGTAGGTTAAAATATTGAATTTTTCTTGACATTCTTCTACAGTTTCACCTCTTTCCATCATCTTTTGTTTTGCAATTTGTTGTTGTTTTTGTCGAAGCATATTTTCTTCGTTGTTTGCTTTTGATCGAACATTTGCATCCTTTTTAACAAAGTCTTCCACATGTTTTGTAATTTCATCTGCCTTTTGGAAATTGTAAGCCTTCTTTCTCAACAACTTGACAATGGAATGATCCAAAAAGTTATATTCATCCTTGGGTCGAACTGCTGATGAGACTTCCTCTTGTTCTCCATTTTCTCCATTCTCTTCAGGTTGTTTTTCCTTTTTTTCTTTTTTAAGAGCTTCTCGTGTTCGGTTATGGAAGCTTTTGGTTTTCTTTGTCTTGTTCGAATTGTTGTTTTCGTCTTGTAATTTTCTCTTCTTTTCCGATTCATCAGTGGTTTGCATGGTTTCTTCATTTGTGGTGCAAGAAGAACAAGTGGTAGAGGCAGTTAATGTTGTAACACTGTGCTCTTCCGATGTTGTTGTTGTACTTGCGAAACCACTCTCTGAATGATTGATTTGTTGTTGGTGCTTTTCAATCAAATACTCGGCCTTGATGGGTGCAATTCCTTTTCTTTTGTTGGGATTATCATTGGTTGATGATGATGCACCTTCCGTGGTTGTACTACTGACGACTTGTGTGGCAGAGAGTGATGACGATAACACGCATTCTATTTGTTTGTTTTCGAGCATTTTTTTGTTGATGCAAAATTGGGTTGCGTTTTGAGGGATGAAACAGATGAGATTGAAAAAGAACCACTTTGAAACTTAGAGTTTATTGAATTTATGCAATGAAACACACGGTGGTGATATCGTCAAATTTTCCACCCATGAATCTGAAACCACTTCCTACAGCAAATGGTGTTCGTGCGTTTCTGTCAAGTGAAACAGTTCTTGCTTGTAGGGTGACACATTTGGCAAGTTCATGCGATTGGAGTGGGGTAGATGCATTTGAACCCTGAGAGGCATCAGCAAACACATTGTCTTCAAGATCAACGATTAAAGCACCAACGTCTTCAGGGAACAAGTTATCCCAAACTCCATCTGTTGCCATAACAACAACATCTTCAGGTTGAAGAACAATTTCTTCATTTACAGCATGTTCTGGTAAGTCATGATAGGCAGTACTAATCTCTGCAGGCACGACACCTAATTGGAAAGGACAATTGAAATAGTGTTGTCGCTCTTGCGTAACAAAGATACAAGCACCGTTTCTGAACACTGCACACGTCGAATCTCCTAAATTCGACGTTCTCAAAATGTTGTTCTTCTTGTCAAAAGATGCCACACAGCATGTGGTACTTCCTGCTTGGACTTGTTTTTCATTGACAATCATATCATATGCTGCTTGCATGATCTTATTTGGATTCGACAAAAAACTTGTATTGTTAATTTCTCTCTCACAAATTAATTTACAGTTGAGCATGAGTTGATTGCTAATGTGTGATGGATCGACACCTTGATCGATCCATCCTCCAACACCATCAGCAACACCAATGATGGTGAAAGAATCATTTTCAAAAGTAAAGAAAGCATCTTCTCCACATTGTTCTGCGTAGTCGGAATCGTCTGAAGATCGTGGAGGAGCATATTTCTTACCAATTCCAAATCCACATGCTTGTTTTCGTGGTTCATTCACAAAGGGAGAGTCTGAAGAAGGTTGAGAAGTGGTACTAGATGGTTTTTGTTGTAACCATTGTTTTCTGGATAAATATTGTGGGATACTAGTCGTGGATAACCTAGGAGAAGAAATATTGGTGTTATTTAAATTCTTGTAGGAAATGTACTGGGGAGAAGTCATTCCGAGCAATGATGAATGGAAATGTTTGAAAAGGTTGTTAGAGGAAGGAGATGTCGCAGGAGAAACGCTCCAGGAGCTATTGCTGCCATGACTTAAACTTTGAAAAACTGAACAAACAAGTCCTTGAGAATGACTCAATAGCTTGGAGGTTGGAGCAAGAATGCTTCTCGTAGAGTTTCGGAGCATGTTAGAGGCACTCGGTAAGTCGGAAAAGAGAGAGGATGAAGATGGCTCTGCGTATTTTTCTTGTTGTGTTTTTGAGTCTTCATTGTAAGAGCTGCTGTTTTGGTTGTCGTCTTCATCTGACAAGTCGAGAGAAGCATTGGATGGTTCCTCGTCTGAAGTACTCTCAAAATCCATCGCAGTAGATTTTGAAAAATCGACATGACACATATTGTCCACATCCGAGTTGCTTTCTTCCTCATCGATTAGATCCAATAACGTTTCAATGTATTGGGGATGTTGTTGCGAGGAGATATCTGAGTGTTGTTGATGTTTCATGGCAGCTATTGTTGTGGCATACTCTGAAGCACTGATACTACTCTCTGTACTACAACTATTACTTGTAAAACTTTTGAATTGATTGTTTTCATGAGCAAATGCTGGTTGAACCATTGTACTACACTCCGAGGACATGTTGTTGTTGTTCTTGGTGAGGCTATTAAAAATAAACAAAATTGATTGGAATAATCTACAATGATGATGGAAGATACAAGAATTCCGAAATAACTGGGCTGTAGACTTGTTGTATTGAACGTGATGGAGATAGTATGGATAGATTACACGAGGTGAGAGAGAACACTTTTACAAACAATATTACAAGTGTTGCGTCTTTTTTTTTTGAGTTCGTTTGAAATGAGAGAACTACGAAATTATTTTTGGGTTTTTTTGAATGGCGCAAATCAGCCATTTGCTGGAACGGGTTGAACTTGGTGATCTAGATTGAATTGAACAAACAAAATGGACGAAATTGTTGAAAACTTCTTTATGAGCAAAACAGATCTGTTTATTTGCAAATGCGCAAATATTTGCAAGCAATGAAAATTGTTTACAGCCCATCAAAAAATCAACAGAGCCGTTGGATTTCGAACATGTTTCCTGTCAAAGAATTTTTAAATTTGTTGGAGGTTCTCAAAAAGTATTACGGTTGACGATCATTGCAATGATCATCATGTAAAGTATTGGCCATTCATCCAATAAACGATCAAGCTGTCCCGTTGTCGATCAAGCTTCACCTCCTCTATTGAGGTGAAAATATTCACTCGTGACATGATATCGGTGGGAAGTAATATTAAATTGCTTGCTTGTTCTCCAATTTTCTCTCCAAAATTTCAGTATTTGTGTGGGAGATAAGTAACGAAAAGTCAACAAGTCACAAACAGCGACAAGCAAAATCTGATTGGAATCTGGCAGGATCCTGAATGAATAAGTGTACTCGTTCATGTTGAGTATGTCTTTCAATGTTTCTTTTTGAGACAATTTTGTTTCAAGAAGATCCATTATTAACTTCTGTGCCATAGGATCATTCACAATCATAGTGCCATGAGAAGCATCCAGAATGTTGATCTCATTATTTTCCATGAACAGTGAATAGAGAGGATATGTGACATTTGAATAATTGAAAAGCAAGTCTCTCGAGTCTTTAGAATGAAATTCGAGTTTTTCAATAGATTGATGCTGTTCTTGTTGGGTGTGATGTTGAAGAGCGAAAGAGTGATCGAAAAGTTTTTTTAGAAATATGGGAGGAGAGCATACTACCCGTTCCTTTTTCATGTCTATCAACATTCCATTACATTGTTGCTGAAATGCATTCATGTCTAAAGAAAAGGGATCAAGTACTCGAAAGCAATTTAAATAGTTGTTCATCATGGTGATTGAAATGTTGTTCTTAATCTTTGTGGTTATAATATTCCTGTACTCGTTCAGTATCTCAAAACAAGTATTCAAATTGTTATACATAAAGTCTACATCTCTGTACATGAGAGGTTGAGTCCTGGGATCTCTTTCAACAACCATTTTCTTGGAATAAAGTTCGACATTTTCAAGTTGAGCATCCGTTTGAACCATTTGAAAGGTAATAGATTTGATAATGTGTAAAAAATCTCCTTCTTCTCCAGCAGTTTTAGCATCTAAAATAGTTGATTTTGTCTGTGATGGTTTTGTTTCAAATACTTGTTGAATTAACATGGGAAGATCTTGAGCTCGTTGTTTCTTTTTTAGCATTCTAAAATTGATTGATAAACTGTCATGATTAAAACCTTGATTAGTAAGCCACATTTGCAAACCTTCTTTGTATAGAGCTTGCTTTTTTTGTTTTGATTGAAATTCCTTTTCCCAAAGAATGCATTGTTTACAAATTAGAGCATAGTTCACCGCTTGTACACTTTCAACTCTTTTCATGAAATTTAACGATTTTAAATTTGATTTCATGTCGTCATGATACATCAAAGTTAAATCTTCGTCAATAAAGCCATGGATAACATTCATATTTTCCAATAATTCGTTCACTACATCTGAGGTTTCAATTCCAAGAAATTCTTTCAGCACTTTCTGTTGGCGTATTTTGGCTTTGTGAATTCTACACACTCTACCAACCATGGACAAGATCTGTCTCATACCTCGTGTCATCTTTAATGCAATGTTTCTATGAACAATATCTTTGATAGGACAATCATGCTGTTGTTTGTGCAAGCCATAGGTCAATTTAATTTGATTATTTATCGCATCACACGTCCCTTTGAAACAATCCACAACAATTCCTCTCTCCATGTCAACCACAATTAAATTTCTGTTTTCATAATTCTTATTCTCCACACAAAATTGAAAACATCTCTTTTGACTTGGTAAACGAGTTCGTTTTGGGTTATTACTTTGTAAAGGTGTTCTTGAGCCTATCGGAATCCAATAAATGACATCTCTATCAATAGAATCTGCAGAACCATGAATTACATAGGGTAATTTTTGTAATTTTTCAAGACTCCAATATTCCTCTTCGGTGTTGTCGTTGTTGTTAATGGACTGATCATGATGGTCCTCCTTCTCCTGATGATGATTGAGCGGACAGTCCTTTATGATCATTTTTTTTCTTCTATAAATTTGGATTAATTTGGATTAATTTGGATTTAATTTCTTTCGCAAACTTTAGAGTGGAAGTTTAATTTTGCACTTCTTGAGAGTGAAATTTTTACAGCAAATCACTCTTATAGGATCTTGGAGTGCCAACACTAGCAGGAGTCTCTACATTAGTGACTCCACTTGTGAAATAGGTTGGTAATGAAGATGAAACTGCTGTTCCCACTGGGGATTCAAGTGTTCTTCCAGACGTTCGACTGGTGAGAGGAGCTGTTTGGAAATCGGTCAGTCGTGATCTTCGTAATTGCAATTCTTTGAATGTGACCTCGCCTTCAAAGACATTTTCAGGTCGAGATCCAAAAGTAATGGAAGGAGATCTTCGAGGCGTGTCAATTTCTACATTTTTCATTTCTTCTTTCATAATTTCAACAACTGAGCTATAGAGATCGCTCCGTAAGAAACGTTCATAAGTGTCAATCATTAAAAGTTCAGTCATTAATTGCACGGAATAAAATAGCTCTGTTCGAATTGGATCTTCCGATTGCCTGTTTTCATGACGAAGTAATTCAGTTTCAACTTCTCGGGCGGATTTTCGATTAATGTTCAACTCTCGTTCGCCGTTCAATTTTAAAAATTCATCGAAAATTTTTCGAGCTTCCACCAAACGAGTCTCTGGATCTTCAATTTGTTTATAATTCTCAACTCGAAGCCAGAACAATATATTTTCCTCTGATTTTTCTCGCTCGCTGTATGAAATGAAGAAGGGTAAAAGTTTTGGATTGGTTCTCACTTGAGCTAGTTCAATATTGACTTCCTTGTTGTCGTCCTGTGAAATATTTGTTGCTATATTCAATGATGTGTTGTATCGGTAGTTCAGATGGATAGGTTGATCATTATTGTCTTTCATTTCGCCAATCTTTGCAACGGAAACAAAATCCAAGTATTTGCTCACAAAATTGATAATATCATCATCCGAGTAAGCAAAATCTTCTCTGAACCATTGGAAAAATTTTGACAAGTGAATGGTGTTTGAATCAACATCTACTTTGGTTTCCCTTTGAATATATTCTCGAGTTGCTTTTTCTATCTCATATTCAAGATTATCCACTGAGAAGAGCTGGAAACGAGGCGAGCTCATATCTGCTCGATATAAACAAAAGTGAATTCTTGGATCAAACTCTGGAATTCTCAAATTATTCAATGCACTGATCGCAGAATTGTCTTCAGTTCCCAATATCTTTTGCTTAAACTTTGAAGAAATGTGATTTTCTCGTTCCAAGTTATTGAAATTTCCACTTGTTTTTCTACTGTACTTTTCTCCACGAAGAATTCCATGAGCAATCTCATCGAGTGATAATTTGTATCTTCCAATTAAATACTTCTTTTGATGGAAAAATCGTTTTCTGAGTAAAAAATTGGTTGGCTTTCCACATCGCATCAAGGCATGAAGAACCATGATATTGTAAATGTTAATAAAAAAGCATTTTCTAAAGTTTGTATCTACAATGGTGTTTGGATCAACTTTTTGCAATTTTCTCACTTCATCCATCAAAATTGCATAGTGTTCACTAAAAGCGAATGCCTGATAATCAAAAATTGGTTTTGATTCATATTTGGCGCTGAGATCATAATGAAAATTCATTTCTTTTCCTAATTCTGTCAATGCTCGATACACTGAAACAAATGAAGATTGTGGCTCAAACTCTCCAATTTTTGACTCATCAATATTCAACGTATTTTTGCTTTCATATTCCTCATAGAAAATGTACAAGCTTGTTGAGCTGTCTTCAAAGGTTGGATTGAATTTTTCAACATTTTTAAAAATCATTTGATTCATCATTTGTTGAGCAAAGCAAACAGCATCCAAACGTAAGAACTTTCCAGATCCTTTTTCCATGATCCAGTTCACGAGTGCTTCTCCTGTGAAGGCCTTACTGTGATTTTGTTTGAGTTTTGAAATTAAACCTCCAATTCGTGGCAAATCTTGTTTCAGTCTCTCGACAAAGGTTCTTTCACTCTCGTCAAAGTTGTAAATTGTTGTGATAATATCATCCGTTGGATCGAATAATGGATTATTTGTACTGTATTCTTCTTCGTACAGAGGATTCTTTTCAATCATTTCTTCTTCAAAGAGTGGGTTCAGAGTTCTTTCGCTTTCTTCAAATAAACCATTCACTGTGACTTGTTCAAACCCATCTAACTCTTCAGCATCGACATAATTCTCTGGTGAGAGCATGGCTTCAAATTCCTTGCTACCTAAACTTTGAAAAACTTCTCGGAAAATCCATTGTTTTTTTCTGTAAGTCTCAACTTGTTTTTGAAGTTTGACCGATGCTTCTGCTTTTCTCATTGCTCTTTTGCTCATTCTCTTTTTGTTGATTTCCAAAATGGACTTGACATTGTCATGATAGTTGTCGAAATTGGTATTTCTAAAGTATCGAGCATAATCTTCATTCTTCTCAATTTCCACATCTTTGAAAACATTTCCCATTTGAGCAAAAATAGTACTCGATGAGCTTAATGGACATAAAAATTTTCCAGAGCTTGGTGTGCTTGTTTCGACATCAATGTCAATATTGAAAACTTCTAAAGCCTGTAATTGAGCTTGTAAAAGAGGTTCATCTTCATCGTCCATGAGTGTCAGATCATCTTCTGTATTTGTGGTATCTTCTTCTTCATTTGTAATGATTGAACTTGGAACTGAAGCCTCTGTCATTTCATTTTGGTAATGGCCATGGCCATGGAGATGATTGGATCCTTCGGTCGAATGATCGCTGTTGCTATGTTCGTTTGTGCTTTCTTGTGAATGTGACAACAGGGTTGGTATTCGTTCCTCCTCTTCCAACTGAGAAGATGGATGAACGGTTGTGTCGTGCAGTTTGTTTTCAGTTTTTTCGAATGAAGATTGTGTGACATCAATTTTTACAGTTATTCTTGCGAGAGTGAGATTTTCTTCTTGATAAAGAAGTTTGACAGTTATTTGTCGGTGAGGTGTAATTTCTACAGTCTTTTGACTGGCCTTCTCTGGAGTTGGAACTGTTTTCACTAATCGTGGTGGAAGTTTCTCCTCAGTTCTTGTTGTTATTACTGCATGACTATTATTTTGTGGAAATTCAATCCTGTCTTGTTTTGATTGAGATGGAATTTCGATTGTTGGAGGAGTGATCGATTTCACAGATGTCGTTGTTGATTGTGTTGAAAGAGTGGTTATTGCATCGTGATGGCTTACCACTTCTTTGATCTCAATTCGATCCATCATTGATGGAACATCTTTTGAAATTTGATCAAAACTTTGAGCGAGTTCAGGAGATGACATTCGAGAAGAGCATTCCGATGAACATGTCGAAGCTGGAGTGAGTTTCAAATGAACATTGTCCTTGAGAAGAGTCCTTTTTTGAATTTCACTCTTTTCCAAACTAGTTGGAGTTTCTATCGGGTGTTGCTTTTCTTGTTTGGATTCAATTGTTGTTGTTGGGTTTGAATCCAATGTGTTCAAATCCAATTTGGCCGTGTTCAGCCTATTACTATTTACATGTTGTTGTGCATCTCCTCCTCCTACAGCTGCTACGTTTGTTGATTTCTCATTGTTGTGATTCATTTGTTTTAAATAGTCACCCTGTAATTGAGGACTCGATGGACTCGATGAATGAAAATGTGAAAATGATCTTCTCTCAACAACAGCACTCGAGTTCAAATTTCCATTCTTTTGATGGAAGACCATCGAAGGACTACTACTCGAGAATGAAGCAGCAGAAGCTTTCTGAAACATGTTTGTGAATTTTAGAATGGTTTGACTCACTTTCGAAGGGCTTACATGATGCTTGTTGTGATGTTGTTGTTGACGTACAATTTCAGAAGGATTCACTACTGAAATCAAACTTTGAATGGACGAATTCGACAAATATTTGTGTTTGTCATGATCATCCTTGCTGGATGAAATGAGTAATGGAGCTTTACGTAAGGTTGTGGAGGTTGTTATTGATGCAGAAGAAGAAGATGAGGATGGTGTGGTGGTGGTTGTGATGGTTGTGAAAGAATGATCATCATCACTATTCGTTAGGGAAGAAGAAGAAATGGATTGCGAAAATTCTCGCATGTTGCGATTCATGTTGGAAATGCTGGCGGTGATCGATGAGGATGTGGAAGAAGGAGGAGTGTGTGATGTGGTGGAACTACTTTTGGAGCCATTGATGAGGATCGGGTTGTTGTTGGGAGTGGTAGAGGTCTGTGTTGAGAATGAATGCCAAATGTCAAACAACATCATCACACAAATATTATTATTATTTCATATTATTTCAAGTCAAAATCTAGAACTACCTACAGTGCTAGTATTATTATTATTATTAATATCAACATTATTGGTCAAGCAAGCGACCGAATGTATCTTGAATGATGCTGACTTGACACTTTCTTCATGTTTTCGGATGGTTTCTTCCCAAATTTGTTTGAGTTCAGAGACTCTGGGCGTGAGGGGAGTGGAGCTTGAAGTGTTTTGCACTTCAGAATTTGTTGGAGAGTTCATGATGATGATTTAGAAGAAAGAGCGCGCGGTGATGACCATGAACACCTTTGTGATGGAAAAGGGAGAACGGTATCAAAATGAAGGTGCAAAGAGAGAAGAAGAGAGATGGAACGTTTTTTTGTTGGTGATGATGATTGCATGTTGGTGAAACTCAAAATCAGTGCTTAGGATTTGACAAGTGACGTTTTGAAGCAGTTCAAATAAAGGCAAGTCGACTTGAAAATGCATGAAATTGCAATTATGTCAAAATAATTCATTCAATACAATGACTTTCCAAATGATGTACTCTTGGTTGAAAAAGCAACAAACGTTAAATTTACTGTTTGAATTGAGATGTCAGAAAAACCATTCATTTCTCAATTCAAACAGATAAACTATCATAGAGTCAATTCAATCATCTAAATTATACTATTTAGATTCCATTCAAATCTGAAAGATGTTCTCTCTCTTCTCTTGTAAACACTTTGTTCATTGAGAATTGAAACGGAGTTTCAACGAGCACTCCAACAAAAAATGGGCCGACGAAAGAAACGAACCACCACTTCTTCAACAACGATCATTGACTCGAACATTCAAAATATGACTTTATCGAGTTTTACTGAAGAAGAGGCCAATGTTGATGAAAATGAAAATCAAAACAACAACAACAACAATACTTCTTCAATAGAAACAGGTTCTTCAAATAATTTGTTGGATTTGGGAGAAGTTTCGGAGACATTTCATCATCATGAAGAAGGAAATCATCATCTCACAAAAGACCATGAACCTCATCATCCGAATTCCCATAATAGTCATATGATCACTAATAATAATTCTTATGAGGACGAACAAACAAGTTTTTCTATGGGTGATCCACCATCATCCATGTTGTATCATGGTGATGATAATAATCAACACAATGGTTATCAAAATTCGGAATATGATTCTTCAACTATTTTACAATATGGTGGAAACCACAACAACAATACCAAACAACCCCAATACGTCCAGCCCATCACACGATATGTCAACCCTTATGACGACATTATTGATGAAGAGGAGGAGAACCCAAGGGAAAAACAAAATAATTTCATGTTTTCATCTTATAATGATGAAAAGGAAGAATCAACTCCAAATATTGAAACAGAACATCCACTCATTGAGTCAAAATTCAGTAGCGCTCACTCGGCGTCAACACCAAACCTGGATCCTGTCACACCCTTAGAAACCGAGGAAAATTTACAAATTGAAACAGGAAGACCAAGGGCTTCTCCTTTACAACAGAGAAGTTTTGGAATGAAGATATTTGACTTATTTATTGCATTCTTTCCATTTGGTTTTATTTCATTTGGTGGTCCTGTTGCAAACGTTGGTCTTTTAGGTGAGTTATTTTGTGAACACGATCACTCTGACATTTTCTGGATGAACTATAGAGGAACAATTTGTTTTTTCCAAACGATGGATATCTGACAAGGAATTTACTGAACTATTTGCACTTTCTCAGGCTATTCCTGGAACAGCCTCTACTCAGATAATTGTGGCGATTGGTACCCTATACTTGAACTCTTATTTGGGAGGAATTATCGCATTCATTTTGTATTCTCTTCCAAGTGTTACCATTTTATTACTTGCTGGTGAAATTGCCAGTACCATTTACATACCAGCAAAGATTCCAGATTGGGCTACCAAATTAATTAATGGATTTTCTTGTGGTGCATTAGCAATTGTTATTAATGCAGCTTGGAAATTAACACAAACAGCCATATCTCCTAGCGCTAAATTGCATGTCAGCACCACCTTATTCAAAGTACTAATGGTTGTCGCTTGTGCTCTCTTTTTGCTGGTACAAAAAAATTGGATGATGGTTGTGGTCATGTTTTTTGGTGCTTTCTCAACAGTCATGTATTCATACTTTGAACAAAACTTTATAATACGAAGGATGAAGGAGTACATACCTCAAGAAGAATTACAAAAGCTTGAAGATATGAAAAACAATCCTGCTGTTCCAACTTGGCAAAAAATCCTTAAAAAGTTTTACATGTACATTTCGACCTTTTGGAGAAAACGTTTGCAACAGCCAGAAAACGATTTCTCTGACACCGTTTCTACATTAAGCTCTCAGGAATTTGCAAAAACACCAGTTGAATTGCACAGTCAAAGAATAATCGTGACCACCCACTATGCTTCAGTAGAAACACCTCAGAGTGCAATTGAAGAAAATCACCATAGTTCTCAACTAAGAGAACCTCTTGCAGTTAGAATTCGCAAAATTTTTTCCAAGTTTGGAAATGACAAACCAATTTCTGGGGTTATCATGTTGTGCTCCTTCTGTATCATATTTTTGTTGCTGTTTATTGTGAAACAATTTACAAAATGGAAGTATTTGGTACTATTTGAAGGTTTATATCGTATGGGATCAGCTGTGTTTGGAGGAGGAATTACAATTGCTCAAGTTATTCATTCCGAATTTGTCACCAAGCAAACTCTCATCACTCAGGATCAATTTCAAAGTGGTTCAGATTTAATGGCCTTCCTACCAGGACCTTTATTTAATTTTTCAGCCTATGTTGGGGCTGTTATTGGTGGCTGGCAAGGCGGCTTGATTGCATGGACTGGTCTCTTCCTTCCTGGATTTTTCTTTATTTGGGGATTGCTTCCACTGTGGAGAAAATATCGAGAAAATGCAATGACACAGAAAGTCCTTGCAGGAATCAACGCAACAGCAATTGGATTTGTTTATGCTGCCATTTTACTTTTATGGAAATCAGCAGTAGGAACCAATGTAAATGCATCTGTGGCAGTTCTGTTGTCTTTGTGCATGCATTCTGTGTATTCTATTCCACCTCCAATTTCAGTCGCAGTTTCAGGTGTGTTAAGGTTTTTGCTTTATCTTATTTTTGGAGCATAATTATTGAACATTGTTATTTGAGGAAACGTTTGTTGTAAAACCAATTGTCTATGACACCTGTCACATTTCGCATACATCTTGATTGGTTGATAAATCTTATTGCATCGGCTACATAACACTCTTTGTCTGATGTTCTGGCCTTTTGGAAAAGTCTTTCCAATAAGATATTCGACGCAAAAATCGAGATTAAAAAAAAATTGCTAACCAATTTTGAAATTTTGGAATTTACAACGAACAGTAATAAAACTCTTACTGATTATTTTTATTTACTTTCTAAAATAATTTAAAAGGTCAACAAAATTCAATGTCTATGTTGCTTATTGATCGAGCAAGCCCTTGATGATAGCAATGTAATGCACAATCGATTCCAAATAAACTGATTCATCAAGATATTCATTGTGGTCATGAAGCAGCACTTTGGTGTTTGGCATGAAACTATAACCAATCATATTGATGCCTAATCTTCTTGGAAAACGTGCATCAGTGGCTGCTGGGAAAATTCTCAATTCAGTTTTCATTCTGTCGTTGATAATACTTAAGAATTTCTTTACAGTGGCATCTCCGAGATCAGTAATTGGATTCTTTTTAGGTTGTTCAATAAATCTAATTGTTCCGTTCACATAATTGGCCCATTCATGAAGCATGTCTTCCATTTCAACCAAGTCAATATGAGGAGGAATTCTCATGTCAAATAACGCTGTAGCAGTTCTTGGAATAACATTAGGATTTGTAAAATCTCCAGTCTCTTTGGATGTGTGGCCAGCTCGCAGTCCAGTCAAATTAATGGTCACAACTGTGCTAGGTTGCGATTTTTCTCTTGGATTCTTTGTTTGAAGTTTCATTTGCAATTGCTGTTGTTCTCTGAGTGGAAATACCTTGTCACGAAGTAATTTGTGAATCTTTTCAGTACTGGTATCTTTAATAAATTGAGAACCTTTTGCAGATGAATTTGGAAAATAATTGTAAACGTGAAAAACGTTTAAAATTCATCAAAGACAATGTGTGATTGTACCTACCATGACCAACATTCCCAACAGCAGTAATTTCAAACCACCTAGATTGTCACACGTTGTTGAAAACAATAATGTTAAATATATGCAAGATTGAACGTACCATGCAACATTTTCGCCATAATAAATTGGAATGACATCTTCATTTTCTCCACTGGCAAGACCTTCATCCAATCCAAAGGTAATATTCAATTCGTTCATCATTTGTTTGTCATTTGCCAAACATTCCCAACCATCCGCTGCTCCAATTTCTTCGTCAGCAATGAAAACTACTTGCAAGTTTCTCTCAGGTTGATATCCAGACTGAACCAATCGATCAATGGCTTCCAAATACGCAGAACCAACGCATTTCATATCTTGTGCTCCACGAGCATACACTCTTCTTCCTCTACCTGTTGATTCATCAACCATTTCAGCATCAAATGGTGGATACTTCCATTGGTCTTTATCTACTGGCACAACATCTGTATGACTATTGATCATAATAGATCCTTTTTGCGGATTCTTTCCTTTCCATGTCAATATGAATGAAGGCTTCTCAGGTTTGCACGCATAAATATAATATTTGATTCTGTCATTCTCCGCAACTCTGAGACGAGGAGACACCTGACGCTCAACCAATTCGTTCTCTTTCACATTGAAAATTCTTCGTGTCCAACTCAAAAGGAAATCAACCACCTTGGTATATTGTGGTTTTGGTTGTTGTGTTGGAACTCTCAAATATTCCTGAAATCGTTTCATGATATCATCTCGGAGTTTGGCATCTTGTTTCAAAATATTTCTAAATTCATCGGAGAGTGGATCCTCACGATGCTGTTTTCCAACAGCTGAAATATCAACGGTCGGATCAGCCTCTAATTGTGTGGTGGAGAGTGGATTGGCCTTCACCTCGATCAAAGACAAGAACAACAATAACAAGGCTGAGAGGACAAGAAGAACAATCGCCGCTTGTGGTTTGTGGTTGAAATTGCCACGAAAAGGAATTTCTTTCATTTTTTTGTGATCTCTTTTGAGTGATTGGTTGTTGATCATTAGTTCGAAAGACAAGTAGAAGAAACAAAGAATCTCCTGTTCTTTTGAAGAGATGAAACTGAATTAACATATCTCAAGAAGTAGAGCTCCTTTGAGTTCAAAGTGGTTATCAAATGGGATAACATTAAAAGGTTACTGAAAAAGGCTACAGCACTGCAGGTTCCCAAGTTGTCTCCAACCTCAGTACTGATGCAGCTCGACGATGCTTAACTTCTCAAATCGGACGGGATGAGGTGCATTCATCGTGATATGGCCGTAGCCATTCATGGTTCTAATTCTGTAATTACAAAGCTACATAACAGTAGGAAGATTGAGTGAAACATCTGATGGTTTGAAGTCTGTTACTTTTCTATGATTCACTTTCAAGAGAGTGCTGTTCTCAACAAAACTGAAAATGATATGGCCGTGGCCATTCTTATAAGTGGACTTTTGCAATTTAGCGATGGCTAAATCCCCAGTTTTTGGCCTAAATTTAGCTAAATACGATTTTCGGCTACAAAGTAAACTGAAATTGAGAGTTTAGATTTGATTTAGAAATTCCATACATGGCTGCCAAAAGAAAGGAACTCTGCCATGCATTGAAAATCGTGGTGAATAAGTTTGTTCCAACCAGTTATTGCGTGAATTACAATCGTTTGGAATATGGTTTCGCTCAAGTTTTGGATTCTAAAAAGAAAGTCATTCAGCAGATCATTCAAGAGTATGGTTAAAAGTCAATTCCAAAATAGAAAATAATTAGTTGTTATATTTTGAGATTGATAAAGAAGATGAAAAGCAAAGTGGCGCAGGGGGAGCGTGGTGGGCTCATAACCCACAGGTCCTAGGATCGAAACCTAGCTTTGCTATCTTCTTTTGGGGTTTTTATTCACTCCCATCCTCATGTAAAAGTACTCATGATTTCTTATGACAGTGTATGTTAATTTCGATTCACATTAAAATTGAGATGATAAGCATGTCCAACAGATAAGATGACAGAATGGATGGGAAGAACTGCACGATGACCCGTGGACTTTAGTAGTAAGATGGAATTTTACTATTGTTTGTTGTAAATATCAAAATTGGTTGAGCAAATTTTTCAATTACAATTTCAAACATGCAGAATCTAAAATTAAAAACTGTAAATTAAACAAATTTAATGAAAGCACAACAAACAGATGGAGTGAGGTCGCGATCACCATTTGACATTGCCAGAGACTAACTGTTTGTGAGGCAAGTTGTGTAATTCTAATACCGCAAACTGCTCATTCATCAGAAGCGATTGGTGGCGAAAATCCACCCTTGCCTTTTTAATTTTGTTGAAAACTTAATGAAGAGATGTTTTGTAAGCATGTTGGCCAACATATCTTTAAGAATTCTCTTGACAGAAGGCATACCTGTGTTTTTACAGGAGTAGCAAGTGTGGACTCACTTGATAGATCATCGCAACAATCAACTAAAATCGTGCGCGATGGCTCTTTTTCTACGAGATTATTGGGCATTTTGAAGGTTTTTTTAGGGAACAGTTTCCCTATCTGATTGTTCTTGGTTGTTTCTTTCCTTTGATCGAATTGTCTTTCGATTCTTTTGTAAATAGAATTGAATATATATTGTCATCTCAGTCGATACTTGCCTAACCATGTTTAATATCCACTCTGGTTTCATTTTCCCTAAAATATTAGTGTTAAATCATAAGTCTCTGTCTTTGCTGATGCATTCAGGATCATCCAAGAGTTCCCAATTGTCATAAATCCAAATCCTCGTCGACGCCACAAACTCACTAGAATGACAAGAATGCGGATTGACACTTGTTCTCATTAAGAATCTCAGCTGGATTCGGTGTCATATACTGAATAAATGTTTTATAATCGATTTCAGTTTCGTTCTGAATCTGTACCATGAATACACGTCAGGTCCTTTTTCTTGCGTTACTCCTCCTCATCAGAACTATCATCTAATGACTCACCCAACAATTGTTCAAGGAAATTTGTGATACTTGTTGTTCTTTTTTCCAAATCCTTCTTGGCCCAACTTTTGTCGTCACCAACAATTTTCTCTGAGATATGCAAAACATTTTTGCTTGTTATTGGGTAAACAATCTTATTGAGAGCAGCCAGCTTTTTCTGAACATCCACTGGAAGAGGAGAAAACTTTTTCTTGAGAGAGTAATTTCCAATTTTCAAGAATGAACCAGAATCCCCTCTTTTCATACCATAAGGCTTTGGCATTATTTGCTCCAATTCATAATTATCCGAGTCGAAAAAATTAAATTCTTGTGTCTTGATGGACTGAGGGTCATAAAAGTGAATCACTTTTAGAACCACCTCAAACACCTTTGCCAATTGCGTGGCTTCGCTCTTGGTTGTTTCTTTGCTTAGATCGAGTTGTCTTTCGATCTTTGCCTTCCATCGATTGACCGTTTGACATTGTTTTCCTTTGAGAACTTCAATGTTTTCTTCCTTGTATATTGAAGTGTTATTGAGAAGACTCTTAATATGGTTGAGCAATGGACCAAAGGTGACCTTTTGAGATCCGTAGAGAGCATTTTTGAGCAGATAATCATGCCAAACACCTATAAGAGATTCAATATGGCCCAAGGGCAAATGGTCTAAACGATACGCAGAAAACATTCCTGTGCTTTTAGGTCTGCACTTGTACATGGCTAAAAGAATCATCATCATTATCACCGAGGATTCACGAACTGCTTTTTGGAAGTAGTTCTCGGTGATGTATTGAATGACACTCACCTTTCTCTCGAGAGATTCACTGAGATCGCATTCATCTCTATCATCTCTAGCACCTCTTCCACCTCTTCTCTTTAGCATACCAAAAGCATCAAAAAGGGGTTGCATGTAACTGTTCACAAACTCAAGATGAGTCATTTTGCTCTTTTCTGCCAACTGTTGCAGCATTCGATCGTAAGCTCTTTGTGCTTGAGAAGTGCGAATCGTTGTCACCTCAGTGTCAGCAAGAGTAACATAAACACACTCAAAGATCAATGAGAATAAATCTTCTTTCATCTCTTGGGGCATATCGATCCATTTTTTCATTGCCGTGGCCTTTTCGTTATCTTTCTCAAGGAAATATTGGCTGAACTGTAATTTGAGGTCATCCATTGGAGATAAATCTCTTCCACGACAATTCAAGGTTCCAAAGATCACAAACTCATTCTCTTCTGGTAAAATTGTTGTCACCATGACAGAGCAATTGTTTCTTAGATAAGTTAGAAAGCTCACAATCTCTACTTGCGTTTTGAGATTCTTCTTTAAATGATATCTTGTATGAAGGAGGTTCTTGGCCATTTGGAATGAGGACTGAGAATACACCACTTTCTCTTCTTCTAACGTTGCAAGATATGAGTCAAAATATTTTTTGGTTGATTCTTCTACCCTGGAATTGAAAAACCCATGATTTGCAATGTTCTTGTTGAAAAAAGTGTTTTCTTTCTTAACTGTAGTGACATCGTTTTGAATTTCAATTCTGACTTGGCCCATTGTCTCATACTGTTTTGAAGTTAAGCATTCTTCAATATTGTCGATCATGGCTTTGTACAAGGTATCTGAATGTTCCTTCTTGACGATGAGAGAGCGGAGAGCAGCAAGAATTATCGATAGAGAAATTAAGCGTTGCTGACCATCAATAATAGAGGCCCTTGGTGCTGATTCTGCTTTTTTTAAAAGAACGTTTCCCATAAAGTATCTTCGATCTTTTCTTTTTAAGGCCTCAAAAATGTCATCCAATAACTTGGTGATATCGTCGGGTTGCCATTCATAAGGCCTCTGATAATCAGGAATGACATACAAGCGATTTGAAAACAGCTTGGTGACGTTTTCAGAGGCACATTCGAATTCCTTGGTTGGACAAGGAACCACAGTAGGATTTACTAAAGAGGATATTGTCGATGATTGTGTGTCATTCGAAGAAGATCCCGCAGAGCTTCTTGATGTTTTTTTCTTCTTTGTGGATGACTCAGTAGGAGAGGGGACAGGGAGAGTGCTTTCGTTGAATTCTTGAGTACTTGTGCTAAGGTTTCTTTCAGGAGTTTTTCTGGGAGAAGAAGAAGCATTTTCGTTGTCGCCGTCTCCTTGTTTTGTCTTCTTTCCTTGTTTCTTGGGAGTGATGGACTTCCTTGGTGCCATTTTGTTTTTTGTTTGCTGTTGATGATGGAATGAGATTACATAGACAGGATGGCAAAAGATCTTTTGACGACTTAAAGATGACGAGCGATCATTTGATTGGTTGAATAGAAATTATTTTCATGATAGTGATTGGTTGAAAGAAAATGACATTTAATTTCCGAAAAGGATCGTGATGCGCAGATCGATCGTTTATCTGTGAACCTCTACCTTCGGCACATGGAAAAGATCTACCATAAGCACAACAATTTCGTGGCGGAATCTAATGAGCATCTCTCGCTGAACAATAGATTGTACATTTTTTTGTAATTTTTTTGTAATTTTTTTTCAGGTTGAAGAAGAACTTGGAAATTTTAATAAGCCATGATCTTGTGAGCGATCTTTTCATGAAAAAGAAGAAAATTGAAATTTCTCTTCTGGAAAATAAACGTATTTCTTTGGTATTTCTTTTGAGATTTTCTTCCTAAATCATTCTTTGATTTGCATCACCAATTCTTTTGAAAAAGTCAAAGAAACACAACGCATCAGATCGCATTTTGCAAATCAAATAAGAAGTCACTTTTGTTTTCGCTTCTAAAGAAAAAATCGCTTTCGGAGTCTTGAACTTGTATCATTGAAGGTATCTCATCCAAGCGATGATTTTGTGAGTGATTAATTTGACGCATTCATCTAGCTGGCGAACCATGATTCCGTTTACCTTAATTCCTTTCGCTCAAAAGAACGCTTTTTAGAATCTTTTTAGGAGAATTGGTAATAACGATTTCCAAATCTGAGATGATAATTCTTTTTGCATCATCATCAAGTTTCAGGAATTGTCTCAGGATTTCACATGCTTTTTCTGGTGTTTGAATTTTGCTATCTGATAAAAATTGACAAACTTTTTCTTTGCAGCCATTTCTCTCAACAACACTTGAAGACAACTTGTAATAAAGTTGTTGTTCGTTTTGAAAACACTTGTGGCACTTCAACAATTAATCGAACAATTTTTCAATGAAAGAATTGCTTGGACATTGACCTTCAACTGATCCGAGTATTTCCTCAAATAAAGAATCTGGAGTAATTTTTTTTCAAATATGTACATGTTGTTGGGTTGTGCAATAATCCCTTTTTTGACGAGTGACATCCGGCACCCTGTCAAGAATATTCGTTTTTCTTCTTCAAGCAGATAGCATCATTAAATGCAACCAATTGCCGTCTCCGACTAAGCATGGATTCTCCAAAAAAAAGAACCTTCTCAATAACCTTCTAAACTCCAAACATAAATTTTCCCGAAAACAGAATGACAAATATGCACTCGACGACTGTCTCCACATCATCATCGAATGGAACCTCTCCTTCTTCTGAAGCTTTGAGTTATTATCCATCATTGGCCTTGATCAACGCCGCTACTGCTTCGACTTTTCACTTCCCAACGACACTTTCAACTGCCACCATTCATGTCACCACTCAATTCTCGTTCAGTACAAAATTGAAACGAATTGAACCCACTCTCTCTGAAATGCATCATCACTCTCTTTCCCTGGAAACAGACCCTTCAGATGAAAACTCTTCCAATGACGCTGCGAGTCAATTCAATGTTGTGTTAAATTCTTCATATTTAGAACTCTCTCAACAACAACCTCTCCAGTCGCCGTGGTCATCCTCAGGAGCTTCTCTCATGTTTACCAATTCCGCACTCCATTCGATATTTCGAAACTCTGTTCAACGATCAAATTCGAACTCGAATTCTTCTCGAGCGGAAATGCATTCTTGGGATGTGTTACCTGAAATGATGCCCATGGATGAACAGTGTGTGGCCATGCTCGAACGATTCACAGAAATGACTGAAGAAGAGTTTGAACAACAAGTCAGAATGTGTTGGAGTCCTTAAAGAAGTTTGAGAAGGCCATCATTTGAATGTAACTGGTGTGTGAATGAGTGAAGAACGATCAATCATTCATCTCGCAGCACACAAATGTCGCAAAAGCCAAGAATGGACGAAAAAACGCTTTGCGGAGGGTTGGAAAAACGAGTGCATTTCATTATATGAAAATGTTCGAAGAAATGGAGCTATGATGCAATTTCGAAACAAATTTGGAAAATTACTGCAAATAAAGAAAATGAATTAATAATTCGGAAAATGGATAGTATTTTATTAGTAGCAGATATGGATGAAAGCGTGAAATTAGTGTTATCCATCTTGTTGTTGTCTTCAGAGAAGAAAATTTCAGCTCTTTCAATTTTTGGCAAACCCTGCCATATTATCCACTTTTTCAACAATGCACCATAAATATTAGCAATTTCAATTTTAAAAAGGTTCATGATGAAGAAAAGGCAACAGTTGAGTGTTGTTTTTGCATTTAATTATTGAAGCCAAGATTCAAGTTGTAAGCAGTTGGCAGATCTTAAGGTCCAAGTGTTCACAAAATTCAGTTCATCCCAACAAAGTGTTACACGAAAAGACAGGAGTGTTATGGCGAGAACTTGGCAATGTCTACAATTCGAAAAAGCTCAGTGAACCTTCTTCTCCTTAGTAATAGCTCAGATCACTTTATTTAATTGAGACGATTGAATGTAATTTCAGCAGCAGCAAAACCTGATGCATGTGGCAAAGCTTCAACACCAATGTAAATAAATGTTGGTTGATCATATCTGAATTCAACTCTTCTTCCACCTCTGAAATCAAAGGTATTTCTGTCTGGTCTGGTTGTCTTTGAGGAGACATACATTAAAACATCACCATATTCCATCTTGGCATCAAGGCTCAAAATCTTACCAGCAACGCTCTTGTCAACATAAACACTGAAATATGCAATGGATCCTTGTGGAACGAAGGTGAATTGTGGAGTCTTTTCGAACAAAATGATTGGCTTATCGAATGAGGATCTTCTAGCTCCAAAGTTTGGATGAACAACGACAGAGTAGTGAGCATCATCCTTCTTTTGGAATGGTCCATCAGGCTTGAATTCGACACCAATCCAGTATTTTCCTCCATTGACGAATCTTGGATCCCATCTATTAATCACAACAGCAGAATCACCATTGGTAGTACTAATTCCTTGCCACTATTAGTGATGTGTTGAATGTGAAATAATGGTTGAAGTTAGAAAATAATTGTCAATGTTGCAAAACAGTTCAATGATGTATTGATGAGGAAAGGATTTTTAGAAACAAACAAGCATGAATCAAGGAGATCCAATTTGTTGCATAAATACTTACTTGACTCTTTCCTTCAATTGGTCTAGAGTTAGTGTTGGAGACAAACAAATTGTATGTGGACTTATCTCCAGTAGTTCTAAAGTGCATATTAGTAACAGCAAACATGATTGATTCCAAACGAGTGTCGTTGCCACCCAAATCATATTCCAAGAAATGATATCTACAGTATGAAAATCACAAATGAGTATTAAAATGATGACAATAGGTTCATGTGCGAAATTGTTTCATTAAAGTCCAACCAATCAACAATTGTCATATCATCATTGAATATTTGTTCAATAAAAACAACGACATCTCAAAAAACAAATCAAAAACCTACAAGTTAGGAGTTTGGCTGTTTGGTTGGAAAGCACCCATTTGTGGAACTGAATCCTCCAATTGAATCAAATTCAAAGAGTGTCTAACATGGACAACAAAGAAAACTGAGCATGGGCTAGTAACTGAGGTTGTCAAAGTGTAGTAAACTTGATCAGCATCGGCCAATTGTCTTTGATCGATATCCAACAAGGTAGAAGTAGAAACATTAACAGTGGTGGTCCATTGATAATTGACTGGAGTTGGTACTTGTTTGGTGCTTGCGAAGAGAGAAACTGGAGCATCACAGCCATAAGAGCTAGCATAGGCTACAGCACCACGATGATTATTTCTCAAATTGATTAAATAATTTTCATTTGCATTGGCAATAACGTGAACAGGAACCATGATACCGTTCTTCAACTCGTGAATTTGAGCTGATACAGTGCTATTCTCGGTATAGTTCATCATGATGGCATTCACACGGGAGCATAAAGATGATCAGAAATATGATGATAGTAGTGATATTTCAGACAAGTAGAGAGATCAAATCCGAATTCATCATCACCAAGATCATTTTCAATAAAACAAGTACCACCCCACATACTTGTTAAAAGGCTTTTGAAACCACAAACAACACTTACGCAGCCAACACACACAACAGGACGGCAAGAGCGATGAATGATTTTGTCATTTTTTTTCAAAACAAAATTGTAACAAAAGGAGTTCTCGGAATCAGGACGGGCCTAATTTAGGGAATTCATCATGGGTTGGGCATACTATTGTGAGAGAGAACAGTACATACATACTTGATCTCTATCTCAAAGACCTTCAAGACCCGCGAGCCCTACCGATGTTGCTGCAACTCAATTCTTGAAAAACTCTCAGAAATTCGAAGAAGAATACTCTTCTTGATCAACATGGTGTCAAAAAGTATCATTTACTGTTGCATTCTTATACACCTTAAACGAATCATACTCTTCTGGTGACTTGCAACACATGACATTACAACACAATTCACAATCCAACGAAGGTAAAAATCGATGGCTATCACAAAATAAATTTCCTAGCCATTTGGGAACGCCCAACCACTGAAGAAATAAGGGACAAATTATTCCTCGATAACATCCACACCAAGCTGTGGTGAGACAGCAACAAGTAATGACTGAAACATTGCAGCAACACAAGACCTTGACGGGACAAATATTTTCGAGTATAAATCGATCGATTTGACCAATGATGGAAGTCTCTTGAAAAAGACGTAAAGGAGAGGGACGTGTGTGTGAAATTTTGGACAGGCTGATGCTGGGATATTTTGGAAATTCCACAATATTGTGTTTCATCTTACTAATGGTTCGATCAAATTCGAGAGTTTCAAATGTGAATGATAAGAGATTCAGAGCATTGGTGTTGTTTGTGGATTCGGAAGGTGGTGACTGAGAAGAGGTGGTGAATGAAATTCCTTCTTTGGATTTCACACCCATCTTTTCTTCGTAGTGTTTTCTCATAGAATCAGAGATTTGCATTTCTGATGCATAGATGGATTCCAAATACAGACTTACAAATATTCTTCTCATCTTGTCGTTCATGCTCTCTAATGACATTAATGCCAAATGTTCCTGAATTGACAACACTGGAACATAACATGATGGGAATTTGGAACTTGGAATCACAGATAACAGTGTTGTGCGGCCAACACGACCACAACTGCCTGAACTGGGATTATATAAATTCAAGACTGAGTTTTGATAGGCCTTAATTACATTGTTTTCAATCAGTAGAAAACTTCGAAGAGGTGAATGTTTCGTTTCAGATTTCATAGTATTGGAACAGCCATTCCTGATTTGATACCGTTCTTCCTCAATGATCTTTTTTAAATATCTGACACTTTCTGTATCATAGATTGCTTTTAAATTCATGGAACATTGCTTTTCAATTTTTCCAATCAAATAATCCTTAAATAGGTAATAAAATATTATTTTGACAAATACTGAGGTTTTCAATTCTGCATGTGCGTGTGTCCAATCACCTACAGGCAAAAATTGGTACTTCTCAATCCCTCTTCCATCATAGATTGTTCCATAGGGCTTTATGAAATTTCTCAATTTGTGACGGATTTTCCTTTTTGGATGTGTTAAGGTTGCAGAAATGCTGTCCTCCAATTGTTGAGTAGAATATGAAGGATCTCGATCGTTCATACATGGAACAAAATGAAGATGGAGTATGAACTTGTCAAATAATTGGCATGCATTGAGATTCAAATCAGAATCAATGAGTTGAGAAATGTATAAGTTTTTTCCATGTTCGAAATGTTTGTTTTTCCAAGAGTAGAGAAATTCCTGAATAGAAATATAAGGATCCTCTTGTGGTGGCGTTGAATTGGTCAAATCATCTTTTTCATATTTTCTTAATTGAGTTTCCTCATGTAGAGACAAAAAATGTTGAGTTGATTGCTTCTCAACACTAGCAATGCCATTCTCAGAGTCATCAAGTGGGTTTAAATTAGATGCTTCTATGTCGTTTTTTGCGGCGGATTTCTTTGAAAAATAACGAGCATGTAAAAACTCGGTCAGTATTTCTCGATTTCCATTCTTATCGGAATTCACATGAGCACTGTCGATATATTTCCATAGTGTTGAATATTCCACTTCATCCTGATTTGCATTTCCACCGTTCTTATCGCTCTCCTTTTCACTTTTCGTATATTCTTTACACTTAGGCCACTGAATTTCAATTTCAACTTCTTGCGATGAAATTTTTCGACACTTGTTCTGAAATATTTTCTTCATGGCATCAATGACATGTTGATAGGGTTCGCCCTGTTCAGTGTCTTCAAAATCCACATTGAGGCCCATTTGAATCACCACTCGAGGTAAATAGAGAGATTCCAGCTGGTTTCTTAATGAATCGGAAATATGAATTGGTGGCAATGAAGAAATTTCTTGTGATCGTAATGGACTCGAAAAAGAGCCACCACTCAAGAATTGATAAAGAGATCGACAGGTGAATTTCAGAGATTGTACATCGGGGGCAGAGAGAAGACCGAAGGACAAGATGTGGGAAAGAACATCAGAATCGAGTTGCGAAAACGATGACATTTTTTTCACACTGACTTAAAATTGGCGAGTTCTCGTTCCCAACGAAATACAAAGAACACAAGTTCTCCCACAGGAATAAGAACTCAACTTTTGAAAGGATCATCAGTTTTCAAACCTGCCAGATGATACCTGTATCCCAAAAGCTCGCAGGAATGCCTTGGTTTATGATAGGTATGAAGGAAATCTCGGTTGAGTTCTCTCTTCATCTCAACAACAAATTTGGAAATTTCCAATTTCGTTGTGAAGGCGCTCGTTTTCCTTAAAATCTTAATAAAAAAATTCATTTCTCCCTCATTGCCACCTCTCACCGCAAGAATAACCTTTCACAATTTAAATTGTTGGCAACAAATCCCCTTCTTGAAAGACCCCACATACGAAGAATCATTTCTTCATCTTCTGTTGTCATTACACTCAAAAAGCTTTTTCACACTTGCGTCTTGTCCAAAAAAGGTCATTCAACAAAATTCTTGGCTCAAAATCGTTCTTTCCTATTCATTGGACCAATTAACAAAAAAGACCTCTTCATCCTTGAATCAGACTGAAAGCACAGTGCTCATTCTGTGTTCACACCTCCACTCACACCTCTCTCATTCAATATTGACAATAATTATTATTATTATCATTTTAATAATAATACCTCTCAACGACAGTCAGGCAACACCTCAGCAACATCACTCTCTCTATTGCGTGTGTGTGAACAAAGAGAGAAACACAGTTCAAATGGTTATTCTGATGATGATGATGAATTCAATCATTGAATCGAAAAGCATGAATTCTACTTCATCAACTGCATCTTCCCAACTTCCATCATCACAACAAAATACCATGATGATGAAACGAAGGAGAAGAGAACCCATCATTCTTGATATCAACAACAACAACATGGCAACCCCATCCTCCACCATTACGAATAGTTGCTCCTTCTCAATCTATCATCCTTCTCGAAGTACGAATAATTCTTCTTCATCATGCTCCACAAATAACTATTCCCAGTTTGATATTGCAGCAACCACCACAACATGCACATGTTCATCGAATAACCACCATTATCATGAAGGCAACAATGAACATCATGCTCCAATGAGCGAGGATGAATTCATCATGCTATGCGAAATGAAAAGTTTCATGGATGAAAATTGTCGGAAAATGTTGCAAGAATTCCTCGAGATGAATGAACAAGAGTTAGAAAGAGAGATGAAAAAGTTGTGGGATCCATGAGAGAGATGGGTGAATGCGTGTCGATACCGTGATGATGATGAAACGAGAAGGAAAGGACTCTTCTCTGTCATTGGAAGATGGTTCCAAACGATCATTTTCAATAGGACTTTACCATTTGTTGGTTGATTCAGGCGAACCAAGAACATTTGTGCTTATACGATCTGTCTCACACACTGCTTGATCTCTTAAGCAATATCCATGTGACGCCACAACAATCCAATAAAAAACAACAACATGATGATCGCAAGTAAGGCTTACTTTTTGGTCAATTAATTAAATAAAAAATAATAAAATTATTAGAAAAAAATATGAAGAGATATTCCTCTCTCATTTCATGCCAAGCCTTGAAGCAAGCTTTGCTGGATACAAAGCCAGGCATGAGATCTTCTGTGATTAAAGTTTTGGATGGATCATGGCACATGCCCGCCACGAATAGAAATGGATATAAGGAATATTTGAATGAACACATTCCGACTTCATTGTTCTTTGATATTGATGCTTTGAGTGATCCGAACACTGATCTGCCCCACATGTTACCTCCCGTGAAAATGTTTGAAGAGAGTATTACAGAGATGGGTATTGTCAATACTGATCATGTCGTAGTTTATGATACAGCGTTTACTTCGGCTTTCAGGTGAGTCTATTCAAACGTGAAAACAACAAGATTGTTAAAATAATGAGAAAATCAAACATCGCTTTTGCCATTGATTCTTTTACTAATTTCTTTCACCAAACACCCATCGACGACGTGACGATATGAAAATAATTTGAATTGATAATTTTTGATGATCATAATGGTTTGCGAAATTATTGTTTACCTACTATGAAAATATTTCAGAGTATGGTTTACGTTTAAAGTATTTGGTCACAAGGGAGATGTGAGTTTGTTGGACGGTGGTCTCACGAAATGGAAATTATTAAATTATCCACTTGAAAGCGGCCCACCAAAGCCAGAGAAGAGAGATCAACCTTACAAGGCGAACTTCCAAGAGCAATTTATTGTAAAATTGGACGATATTTTGAGCAACCTCAATAGCAACAAGGCATATGTTGTTGGTATGTGCAATGTCATTTAAAAATTCTTGCCATCTCACGAATGAAAACATTCTTTTCACATAGATGCAAGATCTGCTGAGAGATTTAATGGAACACAATCAGAACCTCGTCCTAATTTGAAAAGTGGTCACATTCCAAACAGCTTTAACATTCCATTCCCTACATTGGTCAATCCAGAGGACAAGACCTTTAAGAGTCATGAAGAAATTTTAAAGCTCTTCCAAAAAGCTGGCCTCAACATCAAGCAAGTGGATGGCAAAATTGTCATCGATAAGCCAATTGTTGGAACTTGTGGCAGGTATGTATTTTCTTGCTGTACTTTTCCTTTCTTTATCATCCATTTCACTTGATACAATGTCGTGAATCCGTTGATGTGTCTTCTCCATGCAGTGGTGTGACTGGTTGTGCTCTTCTTTATTCTCTTAATTTACTTGGAGTGGAATTGGATCAACTCAGACTCTATGATGGATCCTTCTCAGAATACGGAAAGGTCGCCTTTGATCATCCAGTCCATCAAAGAAAGTGATTAAACACAAAATTAACTATTTTCGACAAAAAATAATTTTTAATCCTTATTACCTTCAAACATGGGTTAAAAGTGTGAACATCTCTATCATATTGAAATAATAGATGATATCCAATTAGATCGAATTGCATTTCATCTATTCCCTTGACCTTCCTCTTTCGTATTCATTTTTTGTAAACTTTAACGGATCTAGCCGTTACACAATTTTTTTAAAAAATGAATGTCAGCAATTTTTCAAAAAATTAATAATTATCAAAAAAAAACTTTCATCATCTTCGTGATTGTGTAAGTAGTATTGGCAGTCTTCAAAGCAGTACTCGTATTAATAGTCGAACCTTCATTTGACATTCCTTCAACCCTTTCGATTCTTTTCGATCGATTCCGGTTGCTTCGATCGACATTAATTCCTTTATCGAAACCATAGAATTCACCCAATTTCAACCTCTCTTACCAGCACATTCCACCAATGATGATGATGAACATTGATACGGAGAACCAACTCTCCAACAATCTCAACAACATGTCCATTTTGGACTCTCAACAGAAGAGAGCTTCGATGAATTTCGGTTCCCTCGCCTCCACCACTGGTACCAATCCTTCTCAAAACACCAATCGACGAGCATTGGTTGACATTTCAAACAAGACTGCCTCTACCATGAATTCCATCCAAAATGTTGCCATCACTCAAAAGCCAACAATTCCAACCATGGTAAAGCCCAACAATTCCACCACTGTGAAAAAGGAAACCTCTTACACTTCTCCTGTGAGAAAGAATGCGGTCGATGCCATGATCATGAGTCCTAAGGTTGATGCCTCAGATGCCGACAAGCCAGAGTCCTGTGTCGAGTATGTGAAAGACATTTTTTCACATTACAGATCCATTGAGACCAAGTACATGCCGAATCCAAATTACATGACTTTCCAGAGAAATTTTAATGAACAAACTCGTGTCTTGACCATTAACTGGCTTTTGAATGTTCATAACCATTTCGAATTGTCCCCAGAGACCATGTTTTTGTGTGTGAACATTTTTGATCGATTTTTGAGTGCTCATCCTGATGTAGCCCTTGAAAAGATTCATCTCGTGGCAGTGACCTCTCTTTTCATTGCCACCAAGTATGAGGAAGTGAAGCCATTGCTCACCGAGCACGTCATCAAAATCACTCGAAAAATGTATTCGAAAGAAGAAATCCTCCACATGGAAAGACTCATTTTGAAGACTCTTGATTTTAACTTGACCATTGCGAGCTCCAATGTCTTTCTCAAGAGATATCTCAAATGCAGTGTGCAATTCGATGATGTGCAAGTGTTCATTGCCTCCTTTGTGAATGAAATGACACTCTATGATATGAACATGTTGAATTACACTCCAAGCACTGTTGCATGTGCTGCCATTTATGTGGCAAGATCTTTGAGAAAGTTGGGTGAAAAGTGGAATTCCAATCTGATCTATTACACTGGCAAGACTGAAGAGGAAATTCTTCCATGTGCTCGTCAAATCTATTACTTTATGAAACACTTTTGCAATACTTTATATTTCGAAGGTGGTAGAAAACCAGACAGGAACTTTTTGCTGTATCGATATGGAAAGGAAGATCGATTGAGAATTTCTGAGAGTATTCGACATGTGTTTTCTCAGAAGAGAAAGGAGTAAGGGAATCTCAATGTCAATACTACTTTGAAATTTCTTTTTTCTCACAGCTCTGTGGATTTGGGCTACTCAACTTGCTAGGTTTTTCTATTGCGAATTGTAAATAATTTATTTCCATACAAGTCAATCGTATAAGACTGCGTGACCACTGACTTGGCCACTCTAATAATGTTCTTTGTGTGAAATGGCCACTCTTCTGGATACTAGTAGTGTCTAGAAAGCCATCTTCGCCAGCATTTGAATAAATTCGTCAAATTCTTAAAGAGATCTTCATTTAATTCAATCGATACATATTTCCGTATTGAATGGTTGGTTGCTGTTTCTCATCAACTTCGACAATGACGACAGCCATTGTGCTTTCATCAATAATTCGGTAGGTGGTGGTAATGAACGACGTTGGCATGACCACCTTTAAAATTGCCACATTATTTAAAGGATAAAACTCTCCCTTACAAATATTTCCAAGATATTTCCATTGAAAATGTTGAATTTCTTGTTGAGCTTGCGTTTGTTGTGAAAGTCTATGATTTGTCGTCGTCGTCGTTGAAGAGGAGGAACTAGTTGTGGATGAAGAGATGAGTGGTTGAAAGATCATTTCATAGGCAAATTTCATGTCTTGAGGTGAATTTCCAAACGAGAAACGAGCATAACGATGATTTGGTGTGGTAGTATTGGTGGTGGAGGACGATTCTGAAAGGTAGGTGGATTCGTATTTGGTATTTTCCTCAAATTGAAGAAATGTATTACTTGTTGATAAATGTTGATCTATCATTTGAATGTGGTGCATTCATCATTTCAAATAGTTTCAATAATTATAAATGATTTTTAAAATTCCGATTTGGCAAATTTCATGAATTCGTATACAAATAAAATCAACAGAAATTTCAACATACAAATTCCACCAAATTCTCTCCATTCCAAATTTCTCTTCCACTTTCCGATCAAATACGTGAAAAAATCAATCGACGACGAGCCTTCTTTGGATGCCATTTTTTTTCTTTAAATTTTAGAAATTTAAATTCGAAAAAAAATTTATGATAATTTCACATTATTTACAACGAAAGGTTGAACGAGGTGCTTTGGTCATCATTTTTTTTGTTTGAGAATTCACATTCGTGATAGTTCCTAATTTGGAACGCCCGAATTCCAAATGGTTACTCTCTTCACCAATACATGCAGGACCACCCTTTTTCTCTTATTGAATCATGTTTTGGACGGGATGCCTGCCAGGAATATGGCGACACTCCCGCTACAGTCTTTGACTGTATGAACTGTGAGTGACAAAAGCGCAAGCCTTTGTTTGTAATTTATCTTTGTTGTTGGACAAGAATTGTGAGCAGGAGTGTTGTATTTACTCGAGCAAAGTACCGCCAAGGAACAAATATTGTTCGACAATACAAAAGACTGATGACACGGAATTAATATACTATTTCTCAAAAAGTGAGGTTGACAAGAAAAAAAGGCTACAGCACTGCAGGTTCCCAAGTTGTCTCCAACCTCAGTACTGATGCAGCTCGACGATGCTTAACTTCTCAAATCGGACGGGATGAGGTGCATTCATCGTGATATGGCCGTAGCCATTCATGGTTCTAATTCTGTAATTACAAAGCTACATAACAGTAGGAAGATTGAGTTAAACATCTGATGGTTTGAAGTCTGTTACTTTTCTATGATTCACTTTCAAGAGAGTGCTGTTCATATCATCTTTATCACCCAAAAAGATACATCTTGATAAGGGGTTTCCATTAGTTAGAAAATTAATCAAGGTGGTTAAAAGAAAGGCTCCATTCGTTACTTACACACTCCTTTAAAGATACCTGCAAACAATGAAAGAACAATCATTTGATCGACTGTAAGCTTTGACTTTCGAACACCCTCTGTTTTCATCTTTTCCATCACTTGGAAAGGGGTATGAAATAGAACTAGAGAAGGGTTATAAGAAGACTGGGTTGCAATTTGAGGCTGTGATGGCATTGACGAAGGAATGGGAAAGGTGGCATGAGTATACCCAATCAATAAAAACCCAAAAGAAGATAGCAAAGCTAGGTTTCGATCCTAGGACCTGTGGGTTATGAGCCCACCGCGCTCCCCCTGCGCCACTTTGCTTTTCATCTTCTTTATCAATCTCAAAATATAACACCTAATTATTTTCTATTTTTGGAATTGACTTTTATAACTCAAAGACGATGAAGAGAAAAAACGACAGAAAAAGAATGATCACAATGCTGCATCAATTTCCATCAATTTTGTTTATTCAACGTCACACCTCCTTTTTTCCTTGATTCATATTCTTGAAACCATGATCGTCCAGGATAGACGAGCTGATTGTCTGCAATAGCCTTCTTACTTTGGAATGAATCTGCTTGCAAGATGGGGGAGTTGTCATCAATCGTTTCTAATAGTTTGAGAAAGTTCTTTCTGAAATGTCTCGCACGAGACTTTAAGGATGCATTGATGATGAATCCATCTGTGATTGGAAGTTTTGGATCAAAGTAGGAGGTCTGAATGAATCGAGTGGTATTCTCATTCATCCTAATGAAAAGATTACAATACAAGATATCAATCAATACTTTGCCTCGTGTTAATTCTTGTTCATCCGGATGTGAAAAAGATCGAGTGGAATGTCCCACTGTCACAATACAATCTGCATAGGGATCATAAATAGTAGTCTCTGAAAACCAACAAAATCTCTTCTTAACGCAAGGTAGTTTTAAATCCATTCCAAAACATCCAAGTGTTAGAGCAAGGGGTGGTTGATCTTCATCATAGAATTGCTCTCGTTCTTCGGTCACTGACTCCACAATCGCCTTATTGTTACTCGCATGACTGTGATGAGGAGGACGGTAGGTCATGGCATGTGAAATTGACATCATTCCCTCATCGATTTTGAGTCGTGACTCTCGATCACTAAACACTGAATAGACTTTCTCAAGGGGATACGGAAATGATAAAACATACTTGTTGAGCGCATGGGGATTAGAGGTTCCAAAAGAATAGACTGTCTTTGAATAATACAAGCAAAGACCTTCTTCTTGAAGACAGAGTCGCCAATCGGGTGTATCTTCACACAAGGCAAATGCAAAATAAATGTCCTTATCGGTCAAGAGTCTGGATTCAAAATCTTTGGGTTTATATCTCACATCAATGTTTCTCCCTTTTGAAACATCAATGGCAATGCTTCGAGTGAATGTTTCTCCCATTTCGATTAAAAAATTGTCCAATAATTTGGAACGAGAAAAGAGAGGAAATTGATCCAATTTCAAATCTAAAATAATGTTGACTTCACAGGAATCAAACAACTTCGTTGGTTCCAACATGAGAAATAATTGTGTCAGTCCATCCTTAATGTCAGTGTTTAAATTTTTCGAAGTTGAGGCGGAATTGGATGTATTGCTGGCAGTGTCACAAATGATTTGATCTGGAAACATGGATTTGAAATGATAGTCAATTTTGGCCCAATTCTTTGTTATGGTGGACTTGAAATGACCCAAGTTGAGTTCTTTGACTCCAATGGTGTCAATGTAGTTATAAACTATTCGCTTTGCTTGATCATAGAGCTTATATACCATCTTGATGGTTGATTTGTTTCCCCTTTCGAATGAATCCTTTTCAAATTCTACTTTTGTGTTGTGGTAATCGTTTTTATACGACTTCATGTCTTCCAAAAACAGCAACGCTTCTTCGCTATGAGTTTCTTCCTTTAAAAATCGCTTAAAACAATTACGTGCATCTTTGTTATTTATGACTTCATCAAAGACCACCATATATCGAGAAATGAGAGAGTGTCTTCCCTTCCTTTCATTACTGCTGCTGTCCGATGCGTCTGCTGATTTAAACAATCGCATGGTTGTTTGACGGCTTTGAGATGTGTTTTTTCTTTGGACTCTAATTGTGTGTCACAGAATGTCAACATGCAACATATCAAAATCTTATCTGTGAGAGATGGAGCTCGCTGATTTCATACTTCAACAGAGGCAGAGATTAGTTATCTCCTTGGTTAAGAACAAATATGTATGAGACGAGCTGTAAAAATACATTTTAGTTTTACAGGTAGGAACTTTTTCCATGTGATGAATGGCCTCTAGGAAACACCACACTGTCCTCGTTATTGGAGGGTGTGACCGTTTGTTTCTTTCTCGACTCGTATTCTTTGAACCAAGACCGATTGGGGTACAGACGAGAGTTGTCATCGAGCGCTTGTTGAATTTTGAACACATCTGAGGCAAGTGAGGAGCTGATGTGATGTTCATTTGGCGATTGAGTGGAGTTACAACTCTTGTTGTAGAGGCGCATGGCGCTTTCAAATTTTTCAAATATGGTTTTTGCATGTTTGGTGATGATGTTTTGTGATAGAGCTTGAGAATTGAGTGGAAATTTGCTGTCCACATAACACACTTGAACGAGTCGAGTGGTAGTCATGTTCACTCGGAAAAACATGCTACAGAAGTGGAGGTCGATCACGACTTTGTCATTTGCAAAATCCTTGTATTGTTGGGAATGATCAAGTGGTAAAGTTGAATGGCCCACATTAACAATGCACTCTGCATGAGTATCGTAGATACAGGTTTGAGAGACAGAACAAACTCTTTTCTTAACTAAAGGAAGTTTCAAATCAAACCCTAAGAAACCAGATGCAATACCAAGAGGTGGGGAAGCACTATCGTATAGCTCGTCTCTTTCGTCAATCACTAATTCCTTCTGTGGATCCTTGGTTTTAAATGATTTAATAGGAGGGACATATTCAAGAGAACAACTTTCTGGTAATAGTCGATCACTTATCTTGAATCTGAAATCTCGATGACAAAATGCATTAAATACATTTTCAACAGGGAATGGAAGAATCAAAACTGATTTCGAGAGGTTCATGGAAGAACTGTCTTTGCGAAATGTAAAGTTTGCTTTTGAGTGAAACAATTTGACTTGTTTGCTATCATACACCAAATCCCAGTGTGGACTATCTTCACACATTGAAAACGCAAAATAAATGTCCTTATCTGTCACTAATTGTGTCTCAAAATCCTTTGGTCTAAATCTTACATCCAAATTTCTACCTTTTGAAATATCTACAGCAATAGAGCGTGCGAATGCCTCTCCATTGAAGTAGAGAAACAAGTGGCAACATTGTGATCGTGTGAATCGTGGAAATTGGTCGAGTTTCAAATCTAAATTCACATTCACTTTGCAAGATTCAAACAGTTGTTTTGGATCGAGCACTTCCATCATTTGTCTCACCAAATCTCTATTGTAAATAATTCTCTTTGAGTGATTTTTGGATTGATTCTGTTCACTTTTGTGAGTACCAGATGGTGTTGAAGCAGGGGAGACAGGAAAGAATATCGCAGTGGGAGAAGTTGGTGTGCGTGGGCTTTTTGGTGACGTGGGAGGGCTTCCTGTCGTGTCTACAGAAGTTTCTTCTTGCGTTGAAGTGATAAGTTGCATCAAGTATTGGATTCTGTTCCAATCTCGTAAAGTAATGTTTTGAGAATGACCCAAATTGAGCTCACTTTGTCCATGGAAATTAACATACTTGTTAATGAGTTTGTGGGCCTTGTGGTACAACTTGGTGATGCTTTTGAAAGTCGTCGAAGAAATTTGTGAATCATCTTGCAAGAAGTATTCATTGCTCTTCTTGAATTCTTTTTCGTAAACTTTGAGGTCTTCCAGAAAATTGAGAGGCTCTTCATTATGAGCCTCTTCCTTCAGAAATTGTTTGAACACTCGTCTCGCATCTTCATTGTTCATCATCTCTTCGAAAATGATCATGTAATGAGAAGCAAATTCCATTGCCTCTTTTTCGCATTCTTGTTTGGTTCGGAAGAGAGGAAGAGAAAATTTTCTTCTCGACGAGGACGTGTTATTTGATGCTCTTGAATCTTCGTTGGAATGCATGGGAGTAGAATGAAGGGATGACATTATTTTTCAATAAATAACATCATGAATGGAATGATCTCCATTCCGATACTATTCATCAGATGAAATGAAGTCTCTAAATAATATTTTCGTCTCCCGAAAAAGGAGAATAATATTGAGAGAGGCCTCGCATCCAAATAATTCTATCTCCAATTTCTTTTTTCATGAACTTCATCATGGGTCGGTGCTTGTAATAGTATTTCCTTGAGCGAACGAATATGCGCCATTGTTGTTTTATTTGTCCTTCACTCTCATTAAAGCTCTATATTTCAATCTTCCAATTTTACTTTTGAGAAAAGAGAGACATTTGCCTTATTATCGATATAAAAACCTCATCATCACGGACAGAAAAAACGAAAATTTTTTTATGCGAGTCAACATGTGGTCCAGCAACATAATTAAACCTTTCTTTTGAGGTCTCCAATTTACAACGTTGATGTGAAAGCCTAATGTGGAATTGAATAATTTCTGAAGAAAGAAAAAAAATTCAGGGATGAGTTTATTCGATGATAAACGTTGTTCGATGGTTTTATGTACATTATTTAAAAGCCGAACGTAAGATACGTAGTGACTTCCTAGCAGGCACCCCGGAAGTAAAGGTGTTTAAACTGCTCACGATAACAGCAGCAACCCCTGGGATTCGAACGCTGGACCAGTTGGCTGCCACAGTTCCAGAAAAACCACTCGGCCATATGCGGGCAGCAATTTTTAATCATTAAATTGAGAGAGCCAAACCCGAGAGTTGTTGTTGTTGGCGATTCGAGGTCTAATAAACACACAATTAACACTTAATTCTTCTTCTCAAAGAACTTCTTTGCGGTTTCATATCCCTTCTCAATCATATACTCCATTTGCTGCTTATCAAATCCAATAAAGTAACCTGGAAGCCACTCATTGGGAATGAAGGCTCTAATCTCCACCAAAGGATCATCCTTATAGGCAAGTCGGGCACTCTCTAAATCCCTCAATACAATATCCATCATAGACCCAAACATAGTTTCCAACAAAATAAAAGGCGTGGTATGAAAATCAAACACTTTCGGAAAGGGAACGGAATTAATGGCCAACAAAACATCCACAACGACACTTCCCGAAGTGAGGTTTTTACACTTCTCAATGGCATCTGTAATGGGTGTCACATATCTCACTCCGCCATCCACATACAAAGAATTGTCAATACTCACAGCAGAGAATATTCCTGGAATGGCTGAGCTTGCTCTCACTGCCGTTACGATTTGATCAAAATTCAGATGGTTCTCACTTGTGAATTCTCGATAGGAGAAGGTTGAAAGATCAGTGGCTCCTACTTTCCAGAATCGATCAGATTTTTGTAATTGTGTCCAATTTAAATGTTTTGACAAATAGCTCTCTAAGGGAGAACTGTCGAATAAGGAAGTTTTTAGAAAGAAGCCTTGAACAATTCCAAATGGTTTCCAATTTTGATAAATCAAGTCGGATTTTAGACTGGACCATTCGTTGAGAAGATACTGCACTGCTTTCACTTCTTGTCCAATTTGAAATTGACTAAATGCCACTGCATTGATGGCTCCTATTCGATGTTGAATATGCATGTCATTCCAACACCCAATGTAAAGGCATCTAATTCACTTACCTGCACTATTGCCAGTCACGACTCGATATTGAGTTTCCTCTAGAGGTCTCTTTTCGACTGAGTTGATGAATTTGTGACAATAAAGATGTTGTTAGACCTATTAAAAATTTCTTTCCATGATTTGTTGATTAATACAAACCTAAATATTTCAATACTCCAATCTCAAAAGATCCTCGATCGCCACCAGAGCCAAGAGCAAGGGAACGACAAGAAGAAAATTCTTCCTGTTTTGCAAATGCAGAAAAAGAGCACAAGATCATGCACAATGAAACAAACACTAAAGCACCACACCATAGACGTTTAGGCATTTTGTTTTTCGAAGATGAATGGAGGATTTACTGTTGCTGTCATTTACATTTTTGTAAAATGTCTTTAAAAGGAATTGAGAGTGAAGCTTAACAACAGTCAATTAATTGTCAAAAGTTGATATTGCGAAAAGAGCTTTTGGTGTAAAAGACAGATGAAGCCTGATGTGAATTGGAAGAAGAAGTGTCTTGTGATTGAGGTTGTTGCTTCGTCATGGTTTCGTTTTCGCTGTTCTCTCTTCTTACTTTTGGTCGTCCTCTTTTCTTCTTTTCTTGTTTTTGATTCGAAAAGGATTCGATTGAGTAATTGCAGAATGGATTCAAACGTAATTCTTTGTTTTGAGAGCAAGATGCATTTACCAGAAGGTGATTCGTGTGTTTGGATGAATGATTATTTCTTTTTGTTTTGTGTGGTTTGGAAATGATGTTTTTCCCACCGTTTGTTTTGGATGAGCATTTGGAAGATGATGATTTCGAGGACAAGCATGATGAGGAGAATGAATTGTCCTCTGATCCAACTTTGGTGACCACATGAGAGTGATCAAGACTTGTTGGTTCATTCATCATGATGGATTGTTGATTTACGAGAATTGTTGTTGTGGTCGAAGGAGAAGGTTCACAGAGAGGAATCCTCTCGTCAGAAACCTTTTCAGAAATGACCAAACGCATTGGAGAAACCAGATCCACCTTTTCCTCTCTCAAAGGTTGCATGCTCTGTTGTTGAAGTGGTGGTGGTGAAGAGTAGAAAGAAGGCATGGAAAGTAGTGATTGACAAGATTTAAAACTGCTACTCGTCATGGTTGGAGTGATCGCTGCAAAAGTGTCATTAGGAACTTTGCTACTTGTGAATGATGATGATGATGATCGTGCGGATGGTTGTTGTTGTTGTTGTTGTAATGAAGGTCCATCATCATCATTTCTCGCACCCACCACCATGAAAGATGGAACTCCAACATCATTTAGAGTCTGCATGCAGATTGGAGGACTTTCCATGAAGTTCAACAAAGCATGTACAACATTGTCATCATCATTACTCACAGGATGCAATTCTTCTTCTTGTTGTCCATTCAAGAGCGAGAGTGAATCGATTGGTGGTGGTTGAGGTTGTGATTGTAGAGGAGGTGTTTGTTCTGTGATGTGAGTCAACCTTGTTGGAAATATGACTGGGAGATGATTCATGGAGGGTGTTGACATGTTTGGCACATGCTGTGGGATGGTGTCGACATGTTGAAGGAAAGAATAAGGTGTTTCAATGGACAACGGAGGATTGTTGGAGAACGTCCTCTCAGGAGTCTGAAAGACACTCGCTGTTGTTTTTGTTGTATGAGAGTCCATACAATGAGAACCTTGTTCATTACCACTATCGCTGCCACCACTGACACTAATTCCAACATGAGATTGCGCACTACTGTTGGTTGTTGGTGTTTTGGTTTTGGCCAAAAAAGAAAGTTTGGAGAGAATGTTCACGTATGTTTCGAGAGGAAGCTTGTCAATGTTTTGTAACAGCCAATTCATCGTGAGTTGCAAGATTGAATGATCATCTCCCTGGTTGTTTGAATGGTCCATCGTGAGTGTATTCATTGTGGAGGCTTGATCACACATACTTATTGTTGCCCTTATGCTGCCACTTGTCATTTGATTTGGAAGAGTTTGGAGAGAAACAATGTCATCATCAGACTTCGAAGGAGGAACAAAGAGGGATGAAAACAACAACTGCATTGGATTTGCGTTCTCTTGTGGAGTGCTGTTGTTGAGGAGAAATGGACTTGGTCGTTGTTATTGAGGAAACATTTTGAAAATTTCTTTTTGAGATTAAGAGAATGAAAATGAATACAATCAATTACAACAAGCAGTTGGATTGCTCATGTTTCTACAATTTCCAAATTCAGAAAATGTTATTTGTTTTGAATGAAGAGATGCAGATACTGCGTGGGGGAAGTTAGAAAAAATTGACAAAAAAGGAAATGACTTCTTCTCGACATGGTGTTCCTGCAAGATTTTTCGACAATATTTGGAATTTTGGATCTGTCATTTGTATGAGCGCTGTAAAACATGAACAAGATGGAACGATCTTAATAAAGTATATTTTTTATATTTATCAAATAGCCGACAGATGACACCAATCATTGCCTTCAAAATTCTGTGTCAACAACCCTCTTCCTCTGGTTGTATACACTTCCACAATATCTCCTCAAACCAGCGCACGATCTTTTATGCACCCCATGAAATGCAGCGTTTTCACCTTCCCATTTAATTACAGCAGTTTCTTTATTTAAATTACGATTGTGTGTGTATGAAAAAATGTTTGCCCAAAGGTTACAACTGCATGAATACAGAGATGCATCTCATCCATTCATTGAACATTTCACAGTGGTCACCCGTTGAAGATTCAAAGTCGTCTTTTAACGACTTGTCTAACAAGATTTTCAAGCAGTCGAAGAGAGTTGCTTTCTTCGAATCTGAAAGTGAGGAACACATCAAGTGGACATTGGAAAACTTTTTGGACAACGACCCATGCGCAGCCTCCATTCTCCAAAAAGCGAGAGGTGAAGCTTTAATGACTATGTGGAAGAATTTTGGATTATTGACAAAGCTCTTAAAAGCTAACCACACAAAACACAGAGCGATAAGCAACACCTGATGATCGATGGAACAAAATTGGAAGATTTCAAATATAGGCTTTTCAATTTCTGGCATTGAGTTTGATTCTTTTTTAACCATTGAATCAATTTAGGGGAAAGAATGATGTTGGGTGAGGATTAATAATTTTTGAGAAGTGTATGTTCGCCATCCTTTCATCAATTAAGGTCTTTTAAAAAGTTCTTAAAAAGGTGATTGAGGGAATGTGAGTTGTAACAACTTGAAGATTCAGGGTTCCCCACAAACTGGCAGATCTGACAACCAAATAAGTCCAAAACTCTGAAAGGAACAACAGTTGTTGACGTCAGGAATAGAAGACTACTTTATCCAGAGTGAGGTTGGTATCGAATGAAGTACGTTAAATGTTGTTGCTTCAGCAAATAAAAATATTGAACACTATTATCCCAGCTGCGCATTATATAGGAAATTTGAGAAATCGATCACTCGTAAACGCACTTAAAGCTCGCACAGATCTTTCTTTGACTTGTTTATGTGGGGAGCTCGAGGGGAGGGTGTGATAGAATTGGAAAAGATAATGGGTGATTATGAAGATTATTCCTTTACCTATGCTAGCGCTTTATTGCATCCACAATTAAGTAGGATGGCTGCCAGAAAATTATTCGAATTTAGCCAAGATGAGAGAAGTAAGTGGGGATTTTCAGATCAATTATTAACATCGATACAAAATGGAACACTCACCCTGATCGACTCACCAGATGCACTGAAACGATGGGTTGAAAATTTTGGTTCAATTGAATTGGACAATGAAAAGGTTGAAAGTGGATTTTCATACTTCAACTTGGATACCATTGCCAATCGAAAGGATCGAGAAGCTTAATTGAAAATTATATTGAATGACATTGATTTGTGGTATCATGAACTTAACAACAACAATTCCAGATATTTTTCCATTTACAAGGATACAGTGAAAGACATTAATACAGAAGATCGTACTTCCCGGCCAAAGGTTGCAACTTACGCCCAAGCATTGACGAATATTAGATCAGAAAATAAAAGAAGACAGCAAGATGAACGAAGATTTGACAATGAAGAATGCATCAATGCCATTCTCTATTTATTTAGAGCGTACAATGCACTTCATATCGGTGATGCATTTGAAACGGTCAACATTGGTACAAGTTCCAATCGTTGGTTGACCACTCAAAATTTGCAAAATATTTTGGAATTTCTCGTCTCAAAGTGAACTTGCCAACAAAAAGTCATCCAACGAATAGTGTTACGGAGTCGATGCATCGAATTCGAGTCGATATTTCTGAGTTTATTCCACCACATAGAGTATATATATATAAACATCAATGTAAATTTACGTTTATAAATGTAAAGACAAATAGATCACTAACCAGCACTATTTCCATTATCGACTCGATATTGAGTTTCATCTGGAGGTCTCTTTTCCACTGAGTTGATGAATTTGTTTCAAAAAGATGTTGTTCAAAGTTAAGAATGTGGATGTTACGTTTTTCAAATGAAGAAAAAGATCAAAAATTATTCACAATGATACAAACTCTAAAGCACCACACGATAGACGTTTCAGCTTTTTGTTTTTCGAAGATGAATGGAGGATTTAATGTTGTTGATATTTACATTTTTGTAAAATCTTATCTTTGAAAGGCATTTGTGAGCGATAAGAGAGTAATTGTCAAAAGTTAATATTGCGAAATGAGCTGCTGGTGTAAAAGACAGGAGTAGACGGATGATATGAATTGGAAGAAGAAGTGCCTTGTGATTGACGTTGTTGATTGACCACCGTTTCGTTTTCGCCTTCATCTCCACTCACTTTTGGTCGTCCTGTTTTCTTCTTCTTTTCTTTTTTTTGATTCGAAAAGGATTCGATTGAGTAATTGCAGAATGGATTCAAACGTAATTCTTTGTTTTGAGAGCAAGATGCATTTACCAGAAGGTGATTCGTGTGTTTGGATGAATGATTATTTCTTTTTGTTTTGTGTGGTTTGGAAATGATGTTTTTCCCACCGTTTGTTTTGGATGAGCATTTGGAAGATGATGATTTCGAGGACAAGCATGATGAGGAGAATGAATTGTCCTCTGATCCAACTTTGGTGACCACATGAGAGTGATCAAGACTTGTTGGTTCATTCATCATGATGGATTGTTGATTTACGAGAATTGTTGTTGTGGTCGAAGGAGAAGGTTCACAGAGAGGAATCCTCTCGTCAGAAACCTTTTCAGAGTCCACTTTTTCCACTCTCAAAGGTTGCACAATGCAATGTTCTTGAAATAGTGGTGATGGTGGTGGTGAAGAGTAGAGAGAAGGTATGGGAAGACATGGATCTTGTTGAGATATTACAACACCACTCATTGTTGGAGTGATTGCATAAAGATATGAATGATTGCTACCTCCTCGTGTCACTAATGATGATGATGACGTTGTTATTGGTAGTGGTTGTTGTTGTTGTAATAGTAGTAGTAGTAGCAGTAGTAATGCATTTCCATAATCATTCCTCATCATCATTATTGACGGTGGAACATCCTTCCTCACGGCATCACTCACAGAAGGCCATTCTTCTTCTTCTTGTCGATTCATTCTTGTCGAATAGATTGGTTGAGGAGGAGAGGGTGTTTGACCATGTTCTGTCATGTTCAACCTTGTTGGAAAACTCATTAGGAGAGGATGAGGATTCATGGTTGGATTCATGATTGGATTCATGATTGGATTCATGATGGACACATGATGGTTTTGAGTGGTGGTGTTGGTTGTGTGGACCTGTTGTTGAAGGAAAGAAGAGTGGTATGGAGGATTGTTGGAGAAAAGAGCCGCCGTTCGATGCATGTCCTTTTCATGTCCACCACCACAACCACCACCACAACCACTTGCAACACAAGACAGTAGCGCACTAGTATTGGTTGCTGAGATCCTCTCGTTGGTCACACATGGAGAGTGTTGATTGAGAATGATGGACACGAGTGTTTCGAGAGGAATCTTGTCGCTTTGTTGTAACAGCCAATTCAGCTTGAACTGCAAGAGTGAATGGTCATGTCCATGATGAAGATGAAGAAGAGGATGATCCATCATGGGTGTACTCAAGTTTATGGAGGAATTTGTTTGATCACTCGTACTGTTCGTCATGCTGCTGCCACTTGTCTGATGTGGAACTTCATTGGATGGGAATGAGCCAAAGTCGTCACCATCCTTCGAAAAGCAGAGGGATGACATCCTTAGCATTGGATTTACTTCTTCCTCTTGTGGAGCATTGTTGTTGAGGAGGACAAGATGTCGTTGTTGTTGAGGAATCATTGACAAGTTGAAATTTTCTTTTTGTGAATACAAGAAAGTAGCAACAAACTGTTGGTACTGTTCAAGTGTCTTAAATTGAAGTCAAATGTACAGCGCTTCCACAATCTCCAAAATAGATCTTCATTATCTCTTCTCACTTGACATGATCTTTTACAACAAGTAGAAAAAGTCGTTCTTGAGTCATGTGTCACTTGTTCAATAAATTATTACTATGACGGTCATGCATGTTTGGTCGAGGATCCATTTCTTTCGAATCTTTTTGAGAAGATGACGTCATCTGTGGTTAGTGTCATGCGGGAAAATAGAGGAATCTCGATCTTTTTCTGTACTGAAATTGTATTTCTGTTGATCGATTGAACAAAATTGGAAGTTTTCAAAAATAGGCTTCATGATCTTTGTGTGTGGTTCTTTTTTAACTTTTGAATCATTTTCAGCGATCTAGAAGGAATGTACATTGGATAATTGGGTAAAACATTTGACCTTGTTGGGAGGAAAATGGTGAGATTTGGTTTTTTCGAACATTGAGAAGAATGACAGAAATGAACTTTTTCGCGTTTTGTTAAAATATTTTATTTCTTGGGATTCATACAAGATATGACCTTACATCGACGAACAGAAAACAATAGATTCTGCATCTACAGTAACGAAAATGTACAACATGAATCTCTCCTTGAAAGGAAATGTATTGACACTTTGACAACTGACATAAACCCAACAATTGTCCAAAAAAGCCTACAAAAAATGCCGCAATCTCATCCAAACACCACCAATGGTCGTAAATTCTCTCTCCCGTTACCCTCCTTCAAAAGCAGACGCTCTCTTGAAGAATCCGATGAATCTTTCATGTTTTCTTCCTATTCATCATCATCCAACAATTTACAACCACCTCCTTCTCATCATCATCATTCTACAACGCTCGAACAATCAACCATATCTATTCCAATTCCAGCCAAAAAACACAACAATCACAATCCTGAAAGTGTTTCGCCCGCAAAGAAGAATTCGTTCTTTTCAAAAACACCTCCTTCGACATCTCCGAGTGGTTTGTCTCCGATCGGGGCTTCGAATGGACCTTTTTCTCCAAAAATGTCAACAAATATTGATTATGATGATCATGCTGTGGTGCATGTGCATGGAAAGACTTTAACTTTGAAAAAGATTTGTTTTTTGGGATGTTGTGGAAGTGGTAAATCAACGTTGTTTCGACAATGTGAAATGATATTTGGAGAAGCATGTTGCGCAAAGGCTGTGGCAAGTTCCAAGTTATTCATTCAGCAGAATTTAGTAGAAGTTTTGAGAGTTTTCTTTGAGGGAATTTTAAAAGAACAAAAAGAGAAGAGCATGGTGATTGTGGATTGGAATGTGACACAGAAAATGAAAACATTTTTAAAAAGACATAGTTGTGATAGAATGTTAGGAGATCGAATTGTAGATCCATGCACATGGATGGAGTTATTGAAGGATGAGAATGTGCGGAATGTGTTGGACAATTTATACATGTACAGTGAACTCAATTTTTCAATATCTAACTGCATTGAATATTATGTACAAGAATTTGCTAGATTGACAGCTGACTGCTACACACCTACCGAGGAAGATTATGTGAAATTTGTCCAAAAAACTACTGGTGTTGTACGTAGGCAATACAAGTACAATGACATTCCCTTTGTATTGCTCGATGTTGGAGGAAATAGAAGTGAAAGAAAAAAGTGGCCTGCAGTCCTCAAAAGCTGTCACGCTCTCTGTTATGTTATTTCGTTAGCAGAATTTGATGAATATTGTTGGGAGGATCCAAAAACGAATCGTTTCAAAGAATCAATGGTGACTTTTCAAGAACTGTTAAACGGAGAGCACATTAAGAACAAGGACCTTTTTGTTATTTTTACAAATGTGGACAGATTCAAACAGAAAATCATGAAGGAAAATCGATTAGCTCTTCTGAGAAATGCCATGATGCCATTTTCCATTTCTGTAGATGTCTGTAGTGACAACCAAATCGATGAGCTTATTCAGAACATTGTTGATCGATATTTGGAAATGGATCGAGAGCGAAGAGTAACAAAACATTTTGTTATCAACGCATTGGATCGACAAGAAGCTCAAAGTCAAATGTCGGAAATACTGGACGCAATTCTGAATAGGGACGAGTAAAATTAATCATCATGTTCTGGCTTTGCGTTGTTGAACTCGATTGAATTTTGAAATGGTTATTTATATTAATCAAGGTAATGTTACGTCAAATGGACTGACTGCATTGTCCATCATGTTTTTGAGGCGCTTAGGAGCTACAACTCAACTTTAAGCATCGTGCGCTCACTGGAGCATTTGCTGCATATTTTGAATCAATTTCAGTATCTTGACGTTGCACAAAGGGATTCAATAAAATATCATAGTACTCATAAAGCGGTTCATAGTCAAATCGTTCAGCTGCTTCAATGACCTGTTGCATTAAATAATTCCTTAAGATATATCTTGGATTTGTTTGATCCATGAGAGATTTTCTGTCTTCGTTCGATAAGTGTGAAATGGATTCATGAGAGAGACGTTGAATGTATTGGGAAAGAAACTGTTTCAAGGATTGAGTGGCAAGTTCCAAATCATTGGTGTCCAGTACGTCTGAAAATCCGGTTCTGCTGCAGCTACCACTAGTAGAAGTGTTGACTCTTGGCTCCAGTGTGGCCATTAGTTTTTCAATAAAGGTCTCTGGGAGCTCACTACAATTCTTGTCCAAATCGGAGAGAGTTCTGAAAAAGTTGGTAAAATCAGCCTTATAAGTGTGCATCCACACAAGTAAACTCTCAATGAGTTCCCAATCTTTATCTCTGAGAGAATCACTGTCACCTTGGAACATGTTGAAATCGGTCACATCTACTTTCGTGTCCACTTCTGGAGCCATGTGAGGAATTAATCCAAGCTTCTTTCTGAAATTTAACAAATAATAATGCTCGAAATGAGGAGCGTAAATGGAGAGCACTTTGGTGAAGTAGTCCGTCGAATCTGGAAGGAAGGTTGGTGTCAAGGCCCTCATCAATTTTTGTAAATTCCAGTAACAAATTGCAGGTTGATTTTTGTAGCGATAGCGTCCCTCCTCGTCACTATTGTTTGGTATAAAGTCTTCATTGTAATAATCCATAAAACCAAATGGTCCATAGTCAATAGTGACACCCAGAATAGACATATTATCAGTATTAAGGACACCATGAACGAAACCGCTTGACATCCAATCAGCAGTCAATTTAGCAGTTCGTCTCACCACTTCCTTAGCAAATTGTTCTCGAATGTTATTGTTCAGAGTGACCTCTCCAGTATTCGCATCAATACAATCTGGAGTCAATAAATGAGAATAATGATTCTTAATGACATAGGTCGCTAAAAGGTCAATATTTTTCACTTCCTTTTCGTAAAGTTCACGTTCTTGTTGACCAAATCGATACAAAAATACCTCAAACGATCCAAATCGAACAAAAGTTGGGGCCACTCTCATCACAATTGCTCCATATTCATACTTTGGATTTCCATTGTAAAACTCATCTCTTAATACCGCTCTGTCCTTAGATCGAACCAAACTAAATGCTCTCGTGGTAGCCACTCCAATCTTGTTCATAAATTCGCTAGCAAAGAATTCTCGAATGGAAGATCTCAATACAGCTCTACCGTCTGCATTTCTTGAGAATGGAGTTGGGCCTGCTCCCTTAAATTGCAATTCAAACAATCGAGGAGATGATGATGACAAGGAGCCATTGTTTTGTCCATTCAATGACCTTGATGCATCAATTTGTCCTATACTAATAGCTCTTCCATCACCCAGTTGACCAGCATAATGTCCAAATTGAAAACCTCCATAACAATGAGCATAATATTTTGTATTCGACAATAATTCATAGCCTGACAAAATGTTAGCCAAACGTTGAGGAAATTTCTTGTCATCTCCACAAAATTGCTCTAAATCTTTTTTGTGTGATAAAGGAAGTGCCATGATGACTACTGTTGGCATGATTTTGGCAGGTATCCATTTGTAAATTTGATTCTTGATCCGTAGTGGCAGCTGACAAATCCACTCCGAAGCAATCTCTTGCCACTTCATTACTCGCTACTACAAATTCATATGTTGTAAATCCAGACCATTCATCTTCTAAAGATGATGAGGAGGAGGACAATGCTGTAGTGCCATTTGTAGTTGACTGTTTCGGTCGATGGAAACGATCCAACAAGAGCTTTCCCGTTGTTTGGTCATATTGATATTCTGGCAATTCTAAAGGAGTTGGATTCACAAAGGAATACATGGCATGAGGAATCTGTCGGGATTGAGTGGTTCCTACATGTTTACTTGAAGCATGAGCCTCATGTTCTCCCACCACTTGTTTCGTGAAGAAATTTACAAAATTCAACTGATCAAAGAGTTTGGTGATCATTATTGTGGTGGATAATGTTGAACAAGAGGAAGTAGTTGTGGTGGTAGTCGCGACTGTTGTTGCTGCTTTCTTAATCATCTTTGCTTTACAATGATGATTTGGATGATTCTTTTGATTCGGAGGAGAGGATGATGATTGAAAGGAACGACAAGATACACGACCGCTACTACTACTATAATAATAATAATTACAACTGAATTGGTGATTGTTTTTTTGTAAGGATTCTTTGCGAGCGAATAAATTCAAGGGTGGTGATGATGATGAATGAGGAGGATGAATAGGAGGATGACCTTGAATGAGGAGTGTTGTACTGTTGTTGTTGTTGTTGATGGTGATGATGAACAACAGGAGGAGAATGAATGTTATTCCGATGAAGAAGAATCGTACGGGTAGATGTCGTGGTCGAGGAGTCGTAAAAGTTCTAGTTTTGGAGATGAGGATCTTGATAATAAGAGAACAATGAAAGAGAGTATTGATAACTACTGTCCTTCTTTCCAAAGATGCCAAATGCATTCAACCGCTCGAGATGTTCTTTTTTAATCTTGAATATTAGTTCATTGCAGATAGACTTTGAACCATCACACACATTAGGATCAAGTAGGTAGAATTGGTTCAAGCAACATCAGGATGTGAAGTGTGAGTTTTCACACAGAATTCATTATTCTTGTTGATGGAAAACGGATGACATTGTGATTTTCGAAAACATCTGATTTGTTATTGGAACTTGAACATGCATGTTTGATTACATGATGTACTGTAGATCAAATCGGAGGTGTGGCTGCTTTAATCGATCGTAGAGTATTCTCGAAAAATTGGAATGATTCTAATATTCTCCCATATGGATTCACCTGGCACTCTACAAGACATAGTGATACTACCCAACGAACCACCAGCAGCGTCTTGTGTGTTAATCTGTACTTTCATTTCCCCGGAATACATTCCATTGTTGTAAACATCTTTGCCATCGAAAATAAATTCGAACATTGTGTTATCAGTCTTTGGTATATTCGAAATCTTTCCGACCACGTCGATGACATTTTCATAGTGCATTTTAATACTATCACCTTCTTTCACTTCTCTCATCGGTTTGGGGAACTGCACATATTTTTCGTGGGTAGTATCAGTGACGAGTTGGAAAAAATAATTAACTAAGGTTGTGGGATGATAGTTAGCTGTTACTCTTTGAATACAACTATTGTATGCGCAATCAGTGGTTGGAGTCATTCAAAAGAGGGCATTACTTTCCCTTAATTTCAATTCCTTCTGAATGGGCAGAGTGTTTGGCGTCATGGGACGTGTTTTTCACTCTGTTCTAAGGGTACCAGTGTGAGGGCATTATTGTGGAGGAGAGTTGAGATTGAATCTAATGGGTTCGCATTTGGGACGCATATGGAAAGCCAAGTTAATCATTCTCGTGAAACTTTAATGTCTGTGACATGTTGCTTTTAATTAAGTGCTGTCACTGGGTGGCTTTGTTGGTTCCAAAAGTGTCATTGTTCAATGATTACTTAGGAACAGCAAACACTTGCAGAATATTGGTAGTTTTAGGATGGTGGATTCCTGAAGGTGGTGGGGGAAAGACCAATGTTATGACCTTAATTGTCGTTTATGTTTCTAGTAGTAGTAGAAGTTTATTCATGGCATATTACACCAGAATGCGCCTGGTGAGAGAAATAGGAGCTGTTAGATTGATGCTAAGATGTTTGATGTATCCTATGTACGTGTGGTAGAATAAACTCAGAAATTTCTCGAATCGATTTTAATCGTTGGATTACTTAAATGGAGGTATACACTGATTCAACAAAAACCCCTCTCAGAGGATACTTGCGATGAAAGACACTGTTCAATTGTTACTGATATTAGTATAACTAATCATGTCTACTAGCATCTCTGTCTCATCACTGGAAAAAAATTCAGCTCTTTCGTCATTCTCTGCCTAGCGATAAAATTGTTCCCCAATAAATTGGTACGGCATCAATTCATACATGATAGAAAGACAGTAGACCAACACAAACGAGGGTGCTTTTCAATTATTATCGCCCTGCTTGCAGTGGGAATGTGTTCAGTCGTTGTAATGTATCCACACTCCTGATTCCACGAGGTGGGTTCCCTCTTACATTCAATCGAGTTGAACTTCAATATGTGCTCTCGATGCTTTGCACATTACTGAAATGATGACCTGTCATGTCGGTTTTACTGAGCTTTTCCAAAGACTTTTTTTAGTTGTTTCAGCTTAATCATTGAAAGTCTTAAAGTTGTCAGAAAAAATGTCTTCACAAAGAACCTTCAACTTTCGTTCCGAACATTCCTCTCAATCTCCTTCTTCGAAAGATCCATCATGCAGCAAACAAAAAGATTCGACAAAGCCCAATGCTTTTTATTCTTTAAAGATGAATAAGAATACTGTTTACCAAAATAGGACATCACGAGGTGGCACCCTCTATCTGTCACGATCGACATGCTTCACGTTGAGTTTTGTGATCCTCTTCGGATTCATCAATATCTTCTTGTGTTTAATCTTCTCCTCCACTCGTACTCTACTTTCTCATCAAAATATCATTCCATTCACTGGTTGGAATCATTTAACAAAAAGTCTCTCCCTTCCGTGTTCTACATTGTTTCATGCCATTTGGTCGGTCTTTACTTTTACCTTGTTTTTATTGGACAAGTGTTTGGCCAAGTTGTCGGGAAAGCCATCATCATTGACTAAATTATTTCCAATTAAAACTAATGGGAGTAATGGAAATGGAAAAAGCTCCTACAGTCGTCGAGTTCCAGAGATGTTATTATTAACGAGTGTCTTATTGGGAGGATTTTGGGGAGGTTTGATTGGAATGATTGGTTGTTGTCATAAAACTAGAAAATGGAAGTTTTGGTTGGTAGAAGTGATTGCTTTTGTTCTACATGTGGTTTTACAGAGTCAAATTTTGGTCTCTGAGACCAATCAAACCATAATGTAGAATTCTTAACCACCGACATTGGTGATCGATCAACTAGTACCTGTTGGAACACACATTGACTTTGAGAACATGGTTGTCCAAATGCATTGCATGGCCATCCAACAACCGCTTCATCATAGGTGTGTCCAAGAGCTCCCTCCCGTATGAGAAAAAAGGAACAGCTTCCAATTATTGAGAGGAATCGCTCTATTGACAATCTCTCGTCTTGGAATCAGACCATCTCTCTCTATGGTGATGAGACCTTTCTTTCATGGAGATTCTCTTTGGAGAGTTGTTGGTTCTGGTGTCCGTGCGCTTTCTCTCTCCGCGGTTATTGTTGTTCAATTCTCTTCAACAATAACGCACGTTGTGCGACGGGATTGATGATCCACCTCGCAAATTGAAATAGAACAAAAAAACACAACAAGACACGAACGATTCTCGTTTTTCCTTCTCCTCGTAATAATCATCATCAATTGTGGTTTTTTTCTTGACCTCTCACAAAATCGTGAGGTCTCTTTCTCCGATATCAAGAAGAACACTTGCAAGTTCATTAAAGCGTGTTCTTCTTTTTTTGTATTTATTATTACCATCATCATAATTTATTCCTTTAGTGATTGCGATTGGCCAAACACCATTTCTCATCATCATCCTAGTTCTACCAGTACCCTTTAGTAGTCATATTTCTCTTCCGATAAGAAGATGCAACAAACAACCGTTACAATAATCGAAGAAAAGAAACAACAACAGGTTCAATTCAATGAGCCGAATCATACCACAACAACGACAGCAGCAGACACTGCTGATTTAATCATGAAGAGTCCAGTGGCGAGAGATTTGAATCAAGTCAGAGCCTTGTTTATGAAATCTCTCTTTCTCCAATTTAGACAATACAAGTAGGTACAACGTCATTTATGGAATGTTCACGTAAATTTTGTTTTCGTTATTTGGTATTTGATATCATTTCACTATTATTTGAACAACCATTGTGCATGTATATGTGCATGAATGTATCACAACTCGCATGCTCTCATGATGATGGAAATTTTCAAATTCAATTGAATGCTCGTGGTTTAACTTGAAACCAACCTGAATTCAGAACGAACATTTGTCAGCTCTTATTCCCTGTCATGTGTTTGGTATTTATATTTATTTTGCAAGTTGTTCTGAATACTCTTGTCCAAGGATTTCTTAATGCTGCTGGAACGGATGGCGTTTACAAAATTAACTCGACTGCTCTCGAATTATCACAACTCATGTTACAGGCCAAACAAATAGAGTACAATCAACAACTTGTCCTCAATAGCGATCCTAAAGCAACTAAAAATTTAACATTTTCTCCACCTGAAGCGATTTATGTGACCTCAGACAAAATTGGTTATTTGGATACCGTTGGCATTGGAAGATTGTCACCAAATATCAGTGAACCTTCCACTGGATTTCTCAAACTTGTGACACCATTTTCACGATCTAGTCCACTCTTTTTAGTGAACGGAACCTATAATTATACTGGATTTATACAAATTCCTTACAGTGCAACTGGACCATTCACAGAGGAACGATCAATGGATGAAATGATTTTTGATCAAATGGGTGCTGTTGGTAAACCGGAACGCATGAATGCAGTTGGAGCCTATATTATTAGAGAATTATCGACTGCACCTCAAAAAGGGCGAATCAATTACACTGTAGAATACGACTATGACGAGAAAACTCGATTCTGTAGCGGTTTTATCAAAAAATCTCCTTATTCCTTTGTCATCAAGAGCTGTAGAGATGTTCTTGGTGTTGGACTTCAAAACTGGCTGAACGATGCATTCTTAAAGAATATCACAGGAAGTACCAGTTTTAGAATCAAAACAAACACAGCACAAATGCCCTATGACACTTCAATTGCCACTTTCCAAATTGCAGATCTTTTGGGTTATTTCTTTTTCCCAATGATTTTATGTTTGCTATTACCTTCTTTCAGTTTCACAGTCGTATTAGAAAAACAATTCAAGTTGAGAGAAATGATGAAACTCATGGGTATGAAAATGAGATATTACTGGCTTGTGACCTATGTTTTTCTTTTTTCCTTTTGTATTGCATTTCAGCAGCATTATTTATTATTTTCTGCTTGATTTTTGGATTCAGATTTATTACTCAAACCTCTCCTCTATTGTTATGTAAGTTATTATTGTTTCGAATTTCAAGAGGAGACTGATGAACATTCATTGTGCTCTTGTGTATTTTTGGATTTCATGAGATGTTCAGTTATTTTCTTTATTTGCTGGGGAAACACATTGGTGAGCTTTTCATTCTTATTATCTTCCTTTATTGGAAAAACAATTGTGGCAACTATTATCAGCTATCTCATTGTGTTGATTGGACCAATGGTTGGTGTGATTCTCGAGATGCAACTTTTGACAAATGCTCCCAATGCTCGCTTTGGTCTCTTGCTAGTATTCCCATTACAAATTACTCATTTTGTCTATGCAACATCCAGTTCATGTAACAATTTGGATTGCTTACGAAAAGTATCTGACATTTATGACAACAAGTCAGTTTTCTTTTCACTCATTTACATGGTAGGAATGTCAGTGGTCTACTTTGTATTGAGCTTGTACTTTGATGCTGTTGTTCCTCAACCATTTGGTGTTTCAAGACATCCACTCTTTTTCCTCGAATGGATTTGGAAACCTTTCACAAAGAATCGAGTGAAGAAAAATTCACCAACGAGCAAGAACAAGATTTTACCATGCTCCTCTCCTTCTGATTCACAACCTACGCAAGATGATGAAATGGTTGTGGGTGCATCGAAACATCGTCTCGATGAAGTGGATTCAGATGTTTTAGAAGAATTCTTGAAAGTCAATCCTCCAAATCTCGATAAGAAACAAACTCTTGAACATTTGAAACGTTTAAAGAATGACTATGGAGTAGTATTTTATAATTTAGAAAAGACATATGGAATGAATCGAGCAGTGAAAGGAACTTGTTTAACCATTGGAAAGTCAGAATGTTTTGGATTATTGGGTATGAACGGTGCTGTAAGTGTTGTGCATGAATATTTTGTCTCTTATTCATTTTAATGTTGTTATTTTTGACAACTTGTTAACAATATTCACACACCACACAGGGTAAATCCACAACCATTTCCATGCTATCGGGCATGTTTGGTCCATCGAAAGGAACAGCTTTTGTCTACGGAAAAGACATTCGACATGACATGAATGATATTCATCAAATCATGGGTCTCACAGCTCAATTTGACATTCTTTATCCTGACTTGACTTGTGAAGAACATTTATTATTCTATAGTCGATTGAAAGGAGTCAAGTTGCAGTACGAAAAGGAACACGTTCAAAGTTTATTGAGACAAGTTGGATTAGACAATGAAACCTTGAAAACAAAATGGTCACCTAATTCAAGCGCACTCTCTGGTGGTATGAAGAGAAGACTTTCCATTGCCATTTCACTCGTTGCAGATCCAAAGATTATTCTTTTGGATGAACCCACCACGGGACTCGATCCTCTCAGTAAGAGACATTTGTGGAATATTATTTTAAATCAAAAGAAGAATCGAACGGTGATTTTAACAACTCACTCTATGGAAGAAGCAGATGTTTTGTGTGATCGTATTACAATCATGTCGAAAGGTTCATTTAAATGTTTGGGAAGTGGACTACGATTGAAGAATAAGTTTGGTGATGGCTTTTTATTGAGTGTGAGTTATGGAGCAGAGGATCAACAACGTGCTGAACAATATGTCTATGATTATGTTCCTGAGGCAGTGAAGGATTTAACTTTGACAGGAACGACCGTATTCAAAATTCCAAGTTTTTCTCGATCAGATTTGAGCAAGACAACTTCACAATCCATTGAGCATGCCACTCCAAAACAACAAATGGAAGCTAGATCCATTGCTGGTTTGTTCAAACATATGGAAAAAGGAAAGGTTGAACATGGTATCCATGAATGGGCTCTCAATCAATGTTCGCTCGAACAAGTGTTTTTGAATATTGTTCAAAAAGATTCTGAGAAAAGATCTGCCTCAGAGAAAGAGGTCAAATGTGCCAACAAGAGATCTACTGTACTCATTCGACAATGTTTGTGCTGATCATTGTACATATTTCATATTTATTAAATGAAGTATATTTCACATGAAGTTCCACGTTCGCTTTTGCGTCCACAGTTACATGAAAGGAAATTATTTTATTCAAACAAATTCTGTACATCTGCACCCTCGTCATCTTCCACTTGTATGGCAGCTGGGGTTGAAACAGCACCTTGAGAAGAAACATCTTCCATCATACTGAAGTTCAAAAAGTGATGAGGACGATGAACTTCATGATAAAATTCTTTTGGTACACCAAGAGTGACACCATATTCCATATTTTCAGTGTGACCATATCCCATAAAGTAGTAGTTCCAAGATCCTTCCTCTGGAACCATGAAGAATCCCATGAATGACTCTGATAAAATTAATTGGACGCCTTCATAGAATGCACAATGATTAAATCCTTGTGGTTCGTCACTGAAAATGTCCTTATTCTTTCTTCCCCAATCATAACCTTCTGGTGTTAATTTATGAGCTGTCAAGTTGCAGGATCCAGGAGTAATTTGGCATGTAATAGTGACAGTCTTTTCTCCATCCCATGATTTGTGTTGGCTCATAACCTTCGAGTGGAAAGTGACATCTTGAGGAGTCAAAGTGGTGTGACTGACGGAGGAAGGTTGTGTGTGAATCCAACCAAGGGGTTCGAGAGAATTCAAAATTTCATGATCAGGAAGCTGCTTTGGAACGCTAATGGTCTTATGGGTACCTAATTGTGGAACAAGCACAATGCAATGAATTTCCTTGACCTTTGGATTGTCTTCAGGTGATTTTCCATAGACATAACCCATGACTTGAGTTCTTAAATCTGAAATTGCAATAAATTTCTTGAGAATATTCATTGGTAACACATAATCATAAGCGTTCTCAGAAATTTCCTCTTGCTCGATAAAGATACGCTTCGTTCTGATTTGAAGGTTGGGAGCAGAAATGGCTCTCATTCTCCAGTCGGTCTTACTACTGAAGGTTTCTTGTTCATAGGGAGTAGATGTCACAGTAATAATTTCTTCACCATAGGCGTTTGTTTTCTTGGTAGTAATAGTGGTAAGTTGAGTTGCCTCCTTAGCCTCCTTTTCAATCTCTGCGATTTGTTGTTGTTGGATGGATGGTGGAGCAATCTCCATACCGAGAATAATGTCACGAACTTCGGATTGAGTTAAAGAAGTGACTTTGACATTGTTCTTCTTTCCATAGTCCGACAAAATTAAATCCTTCAAGGCAAGCTCTACCTTCATCCATGTCTGATCATCCAAAGTTGGCCAAACATGATGTGGTTGAGTAATGGTTGTCTTGTTAGGCTTCAAAATCATCTTTGTCTTTTCAGCATTCACGTTAAATGCACGTAATATCAAAATTAATCTGAGGAAGGCAGTGTAAGAATTTGTGGTTTCTCTCCAGTCATCAAACAAGTTGAACACCAACATCTTTGGTTCGTTTGCCTTAATGACCAAGTCATTAAATTTATCAATCTTGAGCAGAGCTGAGAATGGTAAATTGAGTTCACTTCCCTTAATCACAATGTTAGGGAAGTCCAGCAAGTGAACTTCAAGAGGATCTAACAAACCCTTTCTTGTAACGATAATTTGTTTTGGTTGTTCTTCGACTGGAAGAGAACGAATCAAACTGGTAACTTCTTCTGCCGTCTTCCATTTAGCCAATTGTCCCTTACGTTTCTGACCAGCCCACACACTTGTGTGAATAACCTTCAAATAAAATTGACCAGTCTTTGGATTGAAGATAAAGATGGCACCGTTGATTGGCTTATTGGCAGAGTTACCTTCATGAGTTTGGTGAACAACAACACGATACACATTCGAGTCGTCCACAAACCAGATGGTCTGATTACTGAACAACTCTCCATAATTTTGACTGTTCAAATATGGTTCAGTTGGCTCTGAAGAATACAATTGAAGACCCTTTCGAATACGTTCTCTGAGAACATAGAGAGCTGGATTGGCTTTCATAATTTTGGCCATAGCCTTACGAATGAGAGGTTTTGAACCAGGGAACCAATTTCCATACGCAGACATGTAATTATAGGCAAGGTCGATACCAATCAATACACCTGTGGGTGAAGGATAGAATGAGAGATTGTCGTTGGTATAGTCCAAAAACTTGGAACGAGAGTACCTTTCAATGTCGTGAGAGTCAAAGTCACCCCATCTCAATTGTACGTCAACCCAGTACTTGTTTGAGCTAGTGTCATAGGTGTCGTTAGTTTCTGTCAAGAGTGATGGTTTAGTAATTTGCCACTTGTATGCTGCGAAAAGCAAAATGTCGGCACATGAAGAGTTCATCTTGTAGGATTTTCTTGGGTGAATGGTTTCTTTTTGAACTGTTTGAATTTCAAGAGTGTCAACCTGTTGATCGAATACTTGACACAAGTCCATCACAACACTTTCGTGAATCTTTTGCCACAAGTGAGCACGGAAGATTTGAATAAGAGAAATCTTGAGTGTTGGGATTTTACCGTGCATGAAAATACCTGTCAAATCCAATTGAACTTGGAAACCCACATAAACATTGGCACGATTAATAGTTGGAGACCACCATAAAGTGAATCTTCTGTTTGGAATTTGGTTCAAACCAGAACGCTGAGCGTTTGTGAGTTTCTTGAATTTCATACTCTCTTCGAAGCCGCTTGCGCGTTCCCAGAAGAGACCTTCCCAAGTCACAAAGTAAGTACCCTTGAATAAGGTATGTTCCAAAATACATTCAACACCTCCCAGAGCTTGAATCATGTCTGTTCTGTAATTATTAAGAGACCACAATTTACCATCGTGACGTGTTTGAGTCCACCAGAATGGATTTTGTTTCAAAACTTGATATGCTTTGAATTCGTTTCTAACTCTCCAACCCTTGTCATAAGCAAGAATATGTCGATCTTTTTGGAACAAAGTGTTGATTCTTGGAATACCTCGATCCCATGAATCTTCCAAGTCACTAAGAGCAAGTTTTCTGTTCTTTTCCATTGCATCCTTTCGTTTTGCAGCATATTCTGCCCATACACGTTGCGAATCAATAAATTCTGATTGCCATGGTTGAATATATCTATAGAGATTAGGAATTAATTGACCTTCTTCGTGGCTCATACCTGCACGGAAATGAGTAATTCCAGTCTCTGTTTGCTTGGAATATCTAAGATCAGACTGTGGAATAAGAATATGGCCCATAGAAAGCATACCCAAGCCTCCTAATTCTTTTGGAGTATAAAACACAACAGGAGGAAAGCGAGAAGGCATCTTGGAGTTGAGACCTATCTTGATTCTTGTTTGAATCTTGTTCTCACACTTAACGAGTAAATCAAGCATTTCTGGAGTGTTAATCACTGCCTCACGGAAATAGGTCATTAAACCAATGAGAGCAGTGTTCCACTTGTTGACAATCTTGGTGAAGGTTGTGGAACCAGAGGCCATAAGAACCATTCTGATACGGTTTTCAAATTTTCTCATTGATGACTCACTCACTTTGAGGTATGCCTGAGCAGTTCTCTCTTTGGTAATTTCATTACGAAGATCCCAAACTCCATCCTTTGAAGTTGTGAATTGTTGAGATGGAGCACGAATCTTTGGTAAAATTCTAATTTCAAAACCAGACATGCTGAACAAAAGATTTGGATTGTCCTTGCTATATACAGAAACAAATGAGTCTTGCCATTTCAATGTGGTAAGGGTTTTGGGAAGTCTGTTCTTAATTTCCCAGAACACTGCTCTCCCAAGATTTACATCATGTTTCATTAAACGCATACGGGCATCTCTAGGCCAGCACTTCTTGTTATTGTAGCCAACAATGTTTTCATTGTTTGGATCTGGATGTTCAGTGAGGTATTTTTGAATGAGAGAACGTGCTTCCTCATGAGTGAATTTGAATAACATGTGGAATTCGTCAATATATCTAGAGTAGAGTCTGATAGGACTGTTCGTTTCTGTTTGTAAATCCTTAAAGGTCAAGAAGACATTAGGATCTCTTGGAGGTCCAGCAATTTCACTTGCTCTATCCAAACCAAGCATTAGCAGATCCAATATTAAACAATAATATTGAGAAATAAATGAAGAGAATTGAAGGCCTCTGATCAATCCGTACATATTCACATGACTCATATCCTTGAAGGTAATGGTCACATTGTTCTTTGCAGTCATGTAGTCAGCCAAATTACTGTCAACAACAAGTCTCAATAAACGATTCAACAGAATTGGGTCCATCTTTTCCCAAACCTTATCGAATTTGGATTGCATCATGACAACACATTCGCCATTCGATGTCTCCCAAATATCTGCCAAATTGTTGATAGCCTGACACCATTTGTAGATTAGCATTGGTGGAGGCTCAGAATCAGAAGGTTTAACCCAGTTAGGGAAGAGTCCTCTTTTATCAGCCTCATACCACAAATATTGGTCCAAATAAGCATCCGTAATCTTTTCTATTGGTTCTACATCGTAAACAGGAATGAGCGAGCTGTATAAATCCATAAATTCTATGGAAACTTCCTTGAATGTTCGTTGCAAAAGCAAATGTTTCTTAATTCTTGTCAAGGCCTCGTGTGGATTGTTGTAGGCCTGTTCAATCAAACCTAGTTCTTCTCTTTGTGAATGATTCAATCTACTTTTAACACTGTATGCTTCTTTCAATCTTTCAAGAGCCAAAATTAATAGCTTGGTATCGTGCTTATAAGAGAGAGGAGGGAATGGAATTGGAGCAAACTTTCTGCTTTCGAGCCAGTGTACAGTAGTTGTATAAATTGCAACAGCCTCTTCAGAGGTAACATATGGACCATCCTTCATGTAATTGTGTTGTCTTTCTTGTTCTTCCTTGAGGTAGAGACGAGTGAGTCTTCCTAGGTTTTTTCTTACAAACTGTTTTATCGACAGTGACTCCTCTCTTAATACGTTCTCTGTTATAGTGAGTAACGTTGGTCCACCAATCTGCCTTAGATTTTACATATCTTAGGATCATGTTTTCAATTGGACCAGGAAGTCCAGGAACCTTCCAAGGAATGTTTGCCTTCCAACAACGCCAAGCCTCGCTCAAGTGTTGCAAAACAACTCTGGCCTTATTTTCTCTGATACCCTCAGGCATCATATCCAAAATATCGTGAAGTACGGCAGCTCTCAATTCCAAGTCAAAGTGACTTTCTACACGTTGTTTTGTAACAGATTTGGCAGTACCCTTATTTTGTCTACCTTCGAATTGTTTGGCAAGCAAGTTTCCAAGCCATCTTTCAAGTAATGGTACGATACCACGCAAGAAGAATAGCCATACTCTCCATGCTGGAGCCCAAAATCCACAACCAGGACCTTTTCCTACAGCTCCAGCGTTAAATCTGTAATAAATCAAATGTTTCAAATCTTTACACATTCTAATCTGTCTCATGAGTCGATATTTGTAACGATACATTCCTGTCAGTTGGCCGACGTGTGTGAAAATGTAGTGTAAACCATCAGCTAATTGATAAGCTTCCACATTTCCCATTCTATATTGAACATGAGAGTCCACAACTAGTTTTGTTAATCTTAAAATTTCACGGCACAAGTGGAATGCATTACCAAATCTAGATTTCTTTCGTTCCTTGGTTGTTAGAGTTTTGATTGGTTTCAAATTGAAGTTATAGTCCAAGTGAAGATAGTTCAAATTCTTTCTGTGAATCAACAAGTTTAGCATGTTAAAACCTTGTCGTACAACTTGCAGACCTGCCTCTACCCAGTCAATTTTGGTCGTCTTAAAGAATTTCGTGTTTTTAAGAGCTCTAAAGAGATTTCGTTTTGTTTGTGCTTTGGAGGGTTGATGATGCAACTCGTTCAAAACAAAACATTTCAACAGTTTTTGGTAGCTTACTCTAACTTTGACAGGATTTTCACCCTCTGGATGTTCTCTGTACCAATTCTTTACGAGAGGAATATCTTGAGCTCTTCTCATTCTTCCTGAGCGTGTACAGAAAGGTCTTGGAGCCCAATACAAATCAATACCTTGTGTGGTGTATGGGGTCCATAAAGGTTCATCCTCAAGTAAAGGATTCACATCATCTGGAAGAGCGAAAACATCGCTCTCTCCACCAATATCCTCATATTCAAAATAGTCATGTTCCCAGTTGAATTGCGTTTTGTAAGAAGGTATGGTGTTAAGAGAAGGATGGAATTCGAAGGCATCAGCATCAGGATCCTCTGACTTGTTAAATGCAAGCAAAGGATATCGATAATGAGACAATTCAACATTTCTAGGACGATCGTTATAGAGATGTGGAAATGCAACCTTATACTCGGTCCTAATTTTTTGTCGAATGATAATTTTGTGAATGTCGTTAAATTCATTCCAATCTTCATCCTCTCCTTCAACATCTCTGAAAAGAGGTTCAAATTTTGGTCCACCGGGAATTGCCATATTCAGAGCTTTGCTGGTTTCAAATGATTCCTTATCGAATAAATAAAAATAATTAGGATCTACAATGTCACTGAGTAATCGTTCGGATAATCTATATAATGTAGTCATGATTGGAAGATTCAGCCTCCACGTTTTATAGCTAGATCCGTTCACAAATCTATTATCATTCATGAGTGGTTTATGTTGATAGAACCAATCAATGACTGCTGCATCCTCGTCTGGATCTAAATTCATTCGGATTGCGTCTTGAGGTTCGACTCCTAGAATATTTCCACCATAATCGATTGGAGCCTCTTCGTCATCAAATGGTGGAAATCTCATTCTTCTAAAGTGTTTTCTGTCCTTCTTTTCTCGTCTCATCAAAATCCACATTGTAGCCCACTGAGCCAAATATACTGGTTCAATAACACGAGGAATTTCATTCACAAATGTGATAGCACCGGTCACATGATAGAGTACTTCAACTTCACGAGTTTGTTCCCAAGGCATTGGCATATTTTCCAAAAGTTTAAGTACAGCATGAGGAATGTATTTCAAAGCACCCAAGTACACTCGTTTATCACGTCTGAATTTTCTATTCGACATGTCTCCGTGTTCCTTGATAATTTCTCGAAGCACTTCGGGAGGTTCAATCTTGTTGACATTCTTATTCTTTGAGAGACCTCCGCCACCTGCAGCCTTGCTGCTCAAATTCTTGAATCGTCTCTTGTTGAATTTAAGCCAAGCCTTTGCTTTCTCTTCAAGTTGTTGCTGAGAAGTAGGTGCGCCCATGGCTCCTGAAGGTTTAATACCTGGAGGAAGTTTGATTCCTGGAGGTAATCGCATGGATGATGAATTGGGTGCTGAATTGTTGTTGTTGCTGAAAGGGTTGAAATCTCCGTCTCTATCATCTTCGTCATCAATATCGGCATTATTCATCATTGATGATGATGAGGAGATGGGAGTTTGTTGTGGTTCTCCATCTTCAATATACACACCATCTGCCTCTTCATCATCACCGAACATGTTAATCTTGTTGGGTTTCATTCTTGTTGTTGTGGAAGAATGATGATGTTTTTGTTGTTGTAGTAAAAATCTACACACAAACACTTGTTCGATATATCTGATATCAAATCGTCGGTAAGCACTCCAAAGCTAGAAATCAATGATTCGGGCAGTAACAAGGAGTGTGATGATCAATCGAGAGAGTGAAGCTGCAGAATTTTTTTTGGTTGAAATCGTTAAAAAAATTTCTCTCTCTTCATCTTCAACTTTAGTGTTTTGTTTGAACCCTCGTCATGTTGAGACTCTTTTCGAAGAAGTAGGGAACAATGGATAGCGAGTACGAGGAGATTCTTCTAATTATTGTTCAACACCTCCTTCTTTTGGTTGATTATTCCTTCTAATCCGGAATAGATCATCATCATCGAGGCTTATGATATAATTTCATTTCATCATAAAAAAAATGAGTGCTAAAGGGGAGCAGGAAGAATCTCTCCTTCCATCCCAACCTCAACAACAAGTACAGCCACAACTCCTATCATCAACAACCAACCAAGTGTCCGCGTTACATTCGCCATCCATCATTGTCAATTCTGAAGGAATGAATGTTTCGGATCATCATTCAGGGCAACAACAGATAAGTTCTGGCTCTAGAGTAGCGCCGATCGTTGGAACTAGTTCATCATCATCATCGTCACCACCATCAACACTAATGATAGGACCACCATCATCACTAGTACAAGAACAACAATCGACAAGTATGGACGCTCACAATACAACACCCAATCCGTCATTGGATGCTTCACAATCTGTACGGACTATTTCTTCATCGAGTCCAAACGATAACCAACATCATTCGGATACGAATCCGAAAAACGCTTCGTCCATGTCATTTCTTGCGAAACATTTAAAGAGCTTTTCAAATAATGACATCATTCACTTTTTGAAGAAGTTACCCCGTCATAGTCATGACCCAGATCGATCTCACCAAAGTAATACTAATACAACTTTGCAATCTAAATCAAATTCAACAACATCTACGGATGTGGCAGTCAATCCCAACAACAATTTACATGACGATGTTCACGCTTTGAAAAAGAATATTATTTCTGATGGGCATCTTTCAATTTCAAGCAGTTTACTCCAAAAGTCATCAAATCTGTCAAATACCTCTCAGTCAACTCCAGAAAAAGATCAACAATCAAAAACAAGGACAATGGATGATTTTCTTAAAAATGTTGGAACAAAAACAAGTACGAGCACAATCAATACGCCCACTTCAAATATTTATTCATCTTCATCAGAAGACGAAGGAGGAGCCTATAAAGAGAGTAAAATAAGAAAAAGACGTAGCTCCTCGTCCCGCATGACCTCTCCCAGCACATTACAAACAGGAGAAGTGAAAATCAAAAAAATAGGTTTAAAGACCCTCTATAATATGATGGTTCTTCAGCCTAGTATTACTGACAAGGTCCTCCCACTTTTATTGATTGATGTTCGATCCTCTGAAAAAGATTTTATAATTTCTCCTCTTTCTCAAACTTCACCAAGCCACCACCCCAAAGCTTCTTCTTCTTCTTCTCATGGATTAACTATTTCAGAAATGAGTAATATTTTGTCGTCCCAAATTGAGAGCGAAATACCACGACCAAAGCATGCTTCATCCTCCTCTGAACAGCTTCATAACAGTTATGTAAATTTGTCCATCCCATCTGACTCTTCAGATGTAAATAATAATGCAGGTTTCCTTCCCACCACATCAACCACAACTCGCCCAAGAACGTTAAGTAATTCATCTGCAGTGCCCATGTTAAATTTGCATTCCATGCACGGCGTTAATAGTCACAGCCAAGAGAGTTTAGCAAGCCCGAAAACTCTTCATCAATTAAGCCCTAGATCTTCCTCTCTAGGACTTTCTCAACACATCCAATGGTCAATTCATTTTTATTTACCAGATTACATTATTGAACATATTCCTGTGGATGAAGTGAACAAAGACAACGTGTTGAGTATTATTCACATGATAGAATCAACCAATACATGTATCGATAAGGAACTATACAGAACAAGATTTGCATGGAGAAAAATGTCGAATGTTGTAGTTATTGGAGGCTCTGCAAGAGACGAAACGCGTGTCAAATGGCTATTGCGAGTTTTACAATTAGAAGGAAAATCGTACAATCTGTATACATTACACAGCCCTTTAAATTATGGCCACTTTGAGGCAAAATATCCATTTTCAATTACCTCATTCGATTTTGTAGAGTTTTTGTTACCAAGTCACATTTATAAGAATATTTATTTATCCGGTTATAGAGTAATTTCACAAGAGCGAGCAATCGAAGTTTTATTGCCAAGGAGAATTGTCATTAGAAACATTTTAAACTGTGCAAAAGAGTGCAAGTGTGTCATTCCTGATAAGCTCATTTGCAACCCCAATGACCCGTTAGAAAAATCACCACAAAAGTTTTCATATTTACATATTAGACTAGATGATCATGATCCTGTGTTTTGTTATTTTACAGCTGAGCAAATGAAAGAGAGCGTCATGTTCATCAATAGAGCAGTTAAAAACAATGAGAATATTTTAGTTCATTGTCAAGAAGGCAGAAGTCGCTCCGTGACAGTGATTACACTATTTCTCATGATATGTGTTGGATGGAGAGTTAATCATACACTCGATTTTATCAAAACTCACAGACCAAACATGAGTGTACATTCTACCTATGTGAGGCAATTACGAGCCATTGAAGAATACTTATTGGACAAGATTGAGAAAATCAAATACGACAACAGTGATGAATCCATTTTTGATATTGAGGGAATTGTAAAAGTCGAAAGTGGACAACACATTAGTGAAAGTGACAGTGAGCAACCGACATTACCGACTGGTCCAACCTTGAAATCACAAAGTTCCATGAGTTCAATGCTTGAATATTCTTCCACCGATGATTCGACAAATCCAAATCATTCCAATCTTTCATCTCCTGGAGGAGGAAATCGAAAATCCAGTCGAAAACTGTGTGAAAAGTTGAATGTGACTCTCCTTTACGCTCGATTGAGTAAATCCACCTCCACTCCACAACAGCAACAGGATTCTCCCACCACAGTCATGGAGTCTCCAGAATTTTGCTCCGATGAAGAACTCCTCGAACAATTACTCGATGAAATTGGAGAGAATGTTGTGAATCCATTCATTAAGGATTTATTAGAGACATCTTCGACTGTCGTCACAACCAGCGCTACCACCATCTCTCCTTCAAAGAATTCATCACAGCAATAATAACACTTACAATAGGATCACTCCATCCTCTTTGAATTGCTCTATTTCCAGTTGTTGATTCCATCATCATCTTCACAACAAACAATTCAAGTCACATGACTCCAACTGGAAATTCAGTAATTGAGTGCATTCACCCAAGTCTGTTCATCTCCTCTTTTATCGAATGTCATAATCAGTCACCATCATCAACCCAACAACAACAACCACCAAACTTGAAAAAATGACGTTTTCCTCCTTCTCCTCAACAAGAAGAAGAGGAGGATGCTTGTTCTTCCTTTCATCGTCATCTTCATCATCATCCTCTCTCCCAAAAACAATCCCCTACCGATTAAGATCGTCCTCGTCAATGTCCTCCTCCATCATCATCGCCATGTCCAATTATTATTTATTTTGTGTTCTTGTATTCATGAGTCTCCTTGTCATTCTCTCCAACCACTCGAATTTTGTAGAATCACTCACCTTTTCCAAACGCTTTCTTGGAAATAACTGCACCACACAGACCTACCTCCGTGATTGTGGTGAAGAATTAATTTGCGATCCTCTCATCGGAAAATGTACTTTTTGTACCAATACGACTCAATGTTCGAATATATTTGGATCAATGAATCAATGTAGAAGATCAATTTTTGGAAATGATTTTGCAAGTTATCAGAATAGTTTTGTCACACCACAAGGTTCCACGGTTCAAGCAGGTATTTGCTATCACAAGGATTTATTTCCAAGATTTTCCTATTTGGATGCCATTTCGACAGTTTTTTCCTTTTTGGGGAGTGTGTTGGCTTCGGTGGCAGGAATTGGAGGTGGTGGTGTGATTGTACCATTGTTGGAAGCAGCAGGTCAATTTCCACCTCAGTTGGCTGTTCCAATTTCGAAAACAATGATTTTTGGTGCTGGTAAGTTTTTTTGTCAAACTATAATAATTGTGATGGTTGTGATTATTATGGTGGGAAATTTGTTGAATTTCTATCTTTGTGAATTCCTTCTGGAAATTCAAAATGGAAAATACTGAAATATTATTATTATGAAAAAAAACATGAATGACCTGATTGTGAATCATTACCCTTTTTGTATGGTCACACCACACAGCAATTTCCAATTTCATTGCACTTTCAATGAAGAGACATCCTCATGCCGATCGACCTCTCATTAATTACGATGTCACACTTTTATTACAACCCATGTCATTGATTGGCGTGTTAGTTGGTGTTCTTTTTAATACCATGTTTCCTTCATGGCTTATGGTTGCATTGAGTGCTATCATTTTAACAATCATGACTGTTACAACTACGATCCGAGCTGTACAAATGTGGAAAGCAGAATCTGCAGCTCTTAACCATGATCGATTAAATATTCCATCTGATGCTCAATACACTCAAATCGATGAAAGTCCACATTCAGATTCAGAATCAGAGACATTTGACAGACCTAAAAATTCAACACCACAACCTGGAAATAATGTTTTAGAAACATCTCTTCTCGATGAAGATCAATTAGAAAAAATTGAACAAGAAAAAATCGAACAAGAAGAAAAGCAACGATATGCCAGAAAACTCACTAACGAAGAAAAAGGAACTCCTTTCATGAAACTTTTTATACTCGTTTTGTGCTGGATTATTGTGTTTGCTTTGACTATTATGAGAGGTGGACATGGAGCTCCAAGTGTTTTACAAATTCCATATTGTTCTCCATGGTATTGGGTTTTATTTTCACTCATGTTTCCAATTATGATTTTTATTACCATTTTAGTGGCTGTCTATCTATTGAAGAAACATCAGGAACGTCAAGCATTGGTTGGAAGTGGATACAAGTTTGTTCAGGGAGATATTCGATATACCTTGTGGACAGTGAGTGCATATCCATTACTTGCTGGATTTTCTGGAATGTTGGCTGGCTTACTTGGAGTTGGTGGTGGAATGATCAAGGGACCATTGTTGTTGGCCTTGGGTGTGGATCCTTTGGTGGCCTCTGCAACAGCGTCCTTTATGATTTTATTCACAGCTTCGATTTCATCGATTCAGTTTGTCATTTTGGGAACGTTGCCACTCGATTATGGATTGTGGTTCTTTGTGTTTGGTTTGTTGGCTGGAATGGTTGGACAGATTTTGCTGCACTTTGTGTTTGCAAAGAAACGAAAATCATTGGTGGTGTTTTGTGTGGCTTTGATTATTTTCGTTTCAACGTTGTGTATGACTGGTTTTGGAATTTATAATGCGGTGGTGAGACTTCAGAATAACATGTATATGGGTTTCCACTCACCATGTTAAACAAATGATGAAAATATCAATCTTGTGTATCAAAATGTTTAATATTATTATAATTATTTGTCTGACTTTGGTTCAACCTTTACTTTTTCCTCCTGCTCCTTCTTCCAGCCATTGTACAAGGCTTCGATTTTTTCGTATTCACATTTGATTTCCTTATTTTCAGGTTCGAATTGTTGAGCTCGCCGTACGTCAAGAAACGCTCTTTCGTATTCTTCCATCTCCTTGTAAGCCACTGCTCTCTTCAGATATACCTTCATTTGTAGTTTGGGAGTAAGTTTTGGATTGGTTGGAAATTCAGGTTTGGTCTTGTTGTTTGGATTCGTATCAACACCTGTTTCTTCCTCCTTTAAAATTTCAGTCACTCTCTTTTCATCTTCATCAGACAAAACGGAAAGAGCAAGATTACAATCTTTAACACATTTCACATAATCTCCCACCTTGAAATAACATTGGGCTCTGTTTGAATAATAGACAGGATTGGTTTTGTCGAGTTGAATGGCAAGCGTATACGAATGAATTGCAGAAGCATAGTCTTGGTTCAAATAAAAATTGTTGGCAGTGTTTTTGAGCCAATCTCCTTGAAGTTGTGACGTGAGTTCCTTATTGACTTTTTCTAAATCTGCCATTATGTCTTCATCTTCTGGGGCCATTCGAGAGGCCTGTTCATAATCCTTATAAGATCGTTGAAAATCACCCAATTTGAAATAGCATGTTCCTCTTCGAGTGTAGGATTTCAAAATGAGAGAGGCGCTCTGTTTTCGTTCTGTTTCACCAACAGCTTTAGAATGAATGTTTTCTAAAATGTAAGTGCAATCTTCGATACAATTGAAGAATTTGTTCAATTGAAGATGGCAAGCGGCTCGATTTCCGTATGCTCTAAAAAAGAAGGGCTTGAGATTGATCGCGCTCGTGTAACATGAGATTGCTTTTTCAAATCGCCTCTCGAAATATTCAGCATCTCCTTCTTCTTTCAAGAGATCTGCCTTATCTTTTTCCGATGCAACATTGCCAGATAAAATTTTCTCAAGATTCTTAATAATTTTTTGATACTCCAAATTTGACTCTACTTTGTAAGCTAGGTTAGCATCTTCTAATGCTTTTTTGAAATCGCCAATTTCTTGATAACTCTTTGCTCGAGTGATTAATGCGAGGGCTACATATTTATCCTCCACGTTTGTCTCAGTCTTTGCCTCTGTCTGTAAAAATTGTGTGCAATCTTCAATAGCTTTGAGATATTCTTGGCGCTCAAAGTGACATGCAGCTCTCTTTGACAAGCAAGAAATGGCATTCGAATCCATGGTCAAGGCTTCTGTATAAGCGCTAATAGCTGACGAGAAGTTTTGCTTTTTCATAAACTTGTCACCTCTCTCAATAACCCATACCACTGAAATTAGATTAGAATGACTAAAGGTGAATAACTTTCATACTTACCACTATCTTCAAATTCAGCCCTCTTATTCTTTCTCTTCCAAATTTCGAATTTCTTTAAAGTTTCACTATCCTTGTCTTCTCGTGCTGGAGTTCGTAGTGCCCTTGGAGTGAATGAGAGCTTAATTGTTGATGTTTCTGTGCCTCTCACTGGAACATCACATTTTTCGTACTTGTCTGCTTTTGAATCGACAGCTATGTCCTCTTCTTCATTTGTTACATCTTCAATGATTGGTTGTGTCATACGATTCTGTGGCAAAGCGTTTGAGAGATTTTCTTGTGAAAAAGTTTCACTGGTAATATTGACCTCCTCTTTTTTCTTAAATTCTTGCAATTCAGATGCTGCTTGTTCTCGTTCCATTTGTTTTTTACGTTCTATTTCCTCTCTTTTTTGTTTTTCATCTTCCCAATGTTTTTCCAAAAGTCTTTTTTCTTCTTTCAATTTTTCTTTTTTCCTTTCTTCTCGTTCTTGTTCTTCAATTTTTCTTAGTCTTTCAATAGACTCTGCTCTTCGCTTCTCAATCATTTCCTTTGTGACGTTGTTGTCATCAATTATTCTGACTGCTGTCTCCCAACGTTTTCGTTCGGCCTTTCTAAATTGCAACACCAAGTCGTGACCCTCAATTTTGTTCTGGGTTCTTGCCGACGCATCCAATACAATTTCCTCTTTCAAGTCCAACTCTAGAAAGTGATGAGGAGGACAATTCACTTTCACATAACAATCGGCAACAGTGACACTCATCTGACTCCGAGTGGCACCCTTCAAATGAATTCGGAACACCACAAGCTCATCCGTTTCATCAAAACTGTAGGGTAATGTAATTGGCATTTTGTTGTTTTTGACAGAATTTAGATATGAGCAAGTTTCCGAGAATGATCAATCCAATGATGATGATGATGGCAATGACACAAGGTGTGTTGTATGTTGTGGTGGTGTTTTTTTTTTGTAGTTTGAACCTTTGTGTTTTCCCGCCAATCTAGGTCAGGCGGAGCTCAAATACAATAGAAAAAAAAAGTTGTACAGTGATCTATCGTCATCCTCGAGACCAGTGAAATTTTCTACTCTCTCTGTTGTGGATCCAAATTTTAGAATATTCATTCTGAACACTCAGAAGAAAGGGCATAAAGAGGCGCTTCTTACTCGATTTGTATTTTGTTGAGCCGAAGGTATTGTTGGGAAACTTTTCAAATCCGAAGTGGAGCAAAAAGGTTGATGAGGAGTGAAACAATACCATGCCCACCTCAAACTCGGATACATCATCGGACGCAGTTGCTTGTGATTTGGATGAGTTAATGGTCGAGATTGAGGAGATTATTGAAAGACCTTCGAGTCACCCATCCCCTCCTCAAAGAGCAGTGACAAGTAAAATTGAGGAGATTCCACGAAATGTGTCATCTTCGCCAATTATGGGGTCTGCCACTCATCCACAAAGAAATAGCAAGAATAATTTGTATGCTAATTTGAATAATCATGTAAATTATCCACCCGCCCAACCTCAAACACTCACAAGTGCTGCTTCATTCAAGAGACCACATCATTTGAATCAGTTTGTTCAACATTCTCCGACAAATAGAAAAATTAATGATCATCATGAGTTAGACAAGATTATGAACGAGTTATTAGAAGAGCCAATATCTCCTCTGGTGAAGAAAAAGAATTCATTTTCCAAAGTTAATGCATTTCAGGTCCTTTCTCCGAGTAATGGTGGAACTCATCAAAACTCAGCACAAAAGATCAGCTCCTCTGCAATAACGACTCATAATAATATTGGACATTTCCACACAACCTCACATCACGACACTAGTAGCGGTATTGCGTCAACACCAAGAAAATGTTCAGCTGCCTTCATTGGAAATAGCTCAGATGGTTTAGGTATCAATACGTACATGTCTTTTAAAAGATGTGATGACTTGCGATGCATGAAATGTGATTTCAAAGTCATCATCTTTGATGGTAAGAAGTGGAAATCTGATGTGAACTATCTGTTTTTCAGAAATAACTATCCAGATACTGTTAAAAAAGGGTTTGAAGAAAAGGACTTTCCAGATTATTCGAGCTACTGTTGTCAATGCACCTGGATATCTGTGAATGAGAGAATGAATTTGAAAAACATACCATCAATTCACTGGTATTGTGGAGGCCACAAGTAACAAAAATCTTAATAGTGATCTAATTGTTTGAAACTAAGAATTATTGTGAACCCTTACGAGTTGCAGAATCATGAGAGTAGAGAGAACCACAAATGAAAGAGGACGATTCGATGATCTTTAATCTGCCCATTGGAAAAATTTTGAACAATCACCTTCTTTGTTGGAGCATTTGTAGAAATGTCTTCCTTGATTGTCTCCGGCCTTCTTACACACAAGCTTGATGGCAAGCTGTCCACAATGAGGGCAATTTACCTTATCGTTACTTCCACTTTGGTTTGAATTGCGTTGAGAGGTTTGCTCCCGTGCTTCTGATCGTTTGTGAGATGAGTAGGCGTTGCTTGGTGATGTCCCTGAATTGGTGCTAGATGGATATCCAGAGGGTGATGTGTTAAAGTCCCTACCAGTTCTTTTTCCAAGCATTTTATCGAGGGTAATTTGGTTAGCCGTACTCGATGGGCTTTTTCTTTTTTTCTCAAGGTAGTATGCATAGTTGTTGTTTGAGGAGAGGTTCGAGTGGACTGAAAGGAAGCTACCGTTCTGGACCTTCCTGTATTAATGTTGTTGCTGTTACTATGAATGGCTACAGAACCAGATTCATTATTTGAATCAGTCTGATTAAGAGCACTAAGGCTAATACTGAAAATCTCATTAAAATCAGTGTCACAAAAAATACAAGTGACATGTTCCGATTGAATATGAGAAGGAAGAAATGTACCATCTCTGGAAATTTTGAACTTGGTTTTGAATACAGATTCCAATCTTGTACTACAATTTAGACACTTATCCGAGGTTACTTCAACACTTGTTATGGACTTGGGCATCCAAATAGCAGTTCTACATGAAGGGAACCCCTTACATCCAATGTAGAAATTGCCTTCTTTTCCTTGTTTGACAACCATATTCTTGGAGCATTTGGGACATTTTCTTACAAATGCCTCTTGCTTCTTGGAGTATTTACATTCCTGAAAGGTACAGCTAAAGCATCTAAATCCATTTGCATGGGTTTCTGCCCCTGCATTCTCTAAATCTGGCGGGTTGTTAAAGCAGTTAGGGCATATTTTGTAATTAGTGTTCTTCTGGGTGGTGACGTCCAATACCTGGAAGTTACATATTGGACATTGATCTGAAATGCTCTCATATTCGCACTTGCTTGGCAAATTATAGGCCTCTTTGCAGTTTTTGCAAAATAAAAAGCGATGCCCGTCTTGCTCTTTCAAATCCATGCTGTTTCCACAGCCACACATTGAGAAGGATCTCACCAAGACCTTACTTTGTCCTGACTCTCCAATAGGTTTGAAATGTTGTTGAACAGCCTTGTCCAACAAATGGGCAGATTTACAAATTTGCATAAACACATGCTTGTACATTGCCAAGCTTTGATTAATAACGGCATCCTTTGTGATTTGTCCTTGACTAATACACATCATATCTTTTTCCATTTTAGCTCTCAGATTGGGTGTTGACAGTTCATAGCCAATAAGGTCATAGCCCTGCAGAAGTGCTATTCCTAAATTAGTTGCTTCAAATCTATTTCCTCTCTTGATCACGTATCCTCTGTCTTGAATTGTTTTGATATGCTGAGCTACTGTAGCATCAGTTCCAATACCATTGGAGTCCATGGCCGAAATGAGATCCGATTCAGAAAGATGTGGAGGTGGTCTTGTTTCCCCTTCATCCATCAGAAGTGAAGTTGGAACGAATTGTTGATTTTGTTGAAACACTGGAATGCTCTTGTCGGACCATTTGTCATATTTCCAAATTTCGAGATAATTCTTTTGTTCAACCATCAGTCCAGAGCAAGTAAACTCTTCATTAGCAATGACAATGTGAACCTTCGTTTCTGAACCCAACGCATCTTGAGAGCAACAAGCGAGAAAATGTCTTGATATTAATTCGTATAAATCTTGCTCTTTCTGATCATTCGTCTGACAAGATCCTTTGAGAGGGTGAATAGGAGGGTGAGCCTTGTCATCCTGTTTGCCACTGGTTGGCTTTCGATAGCCTCCATTCAATAAGTCCGAGGCATACTGTCCCCAAACTGGATTTGTAGAGTGTTCTTGAATTAGATTTTTCAAATCGTCATCTGAAAACTGATTATAGTTATTTGTCTCTGTTCTGGGATAACTGATGAAACCCTTATTGTACAAGGACTCTGCCACTTTCATCGTGTCGTGCGAACTCATGCGCAATTTTTGAGATGCTAATTTTTGGAGTTCAATGGTGTTGAGAGGAACAGGTCGTTGTTTGGTTCTTCGTTTTTTGTCAACTCGTGTAACTGTTGCTGTTGGATTTTCAACGCACAACTCGTACAGTACAAGACAGGTCAGATGGTCAAATAATCGTCCTCGTTTCCACAAAAATTGGGCTTTTCCCTCTTCGCCCATGTCATGAGAGCAATTTAACGTCCAAAATTTTTCACTTTCGAAATTCTTAATGAGCAAATCTCTCTTTACAACAAATCCAAGAGTTGGAAATTGACATGGTCCATAACTAATGACATCTCCAGGTAATCCGTGAAACTTTTTTTGAAGCCTCATTGATTGAAATCGAGTAAAACTTGCACCAATTCTCAAATCCAACTCTTGTCGAGCATCCACTGCCATGCTATCCAAAACGTTTGGTCTTTCCAAATTTCTAATTGCTCTGTTAATTGCTGCTGGAGTAAATTCTGAAAACCTAGCTCTTAAAATTGTGTTGTTTTCAATAGAGAGCGTTCTATTGACTCGTTTACAAACTTCAATGACCTCGAATGCAATATTTTCTCCTTCTCTATCGCAATCGAGCCATAAAATTAATTTACTTGCATTTCTGGCTTCGTTTTCAAGGTTCTTTTCAATTTCAGCATTTTTTTCTGGAACAGTACGTATCACTGGTGTTGAAACATCCATCAAAACAATCGGATCACATGAAGCCCATGATCGGAATTTGCCTTCAAAATCCAACTCCATCAAATGGCCCAACACCGATGTAATGCACATGGTTACTACTTGTCCGTTCATTCTATATTCAAACTCAAATACTTTGTTAAACTTTGATTTTCCTTCTCTCCTCTTGAAATTGTTTCCACTCAAAATTGTTGCAATCTGTTTGGCTGCTTCCGGCTTTTCAGCCACGCCCAGCACTTTAGGCTTTGGAGTCATTTTTTTAACTTGAAAAATATATAAATGTTCGCCCAAAAACTGGAAGTACCCTTTTGTCATTTACAAACACCTATCTTCAAAGAGAAATTTCTTGTTCTCAACAAATATAATCAAGGTTGTGAAGATGAATGTAAATAAAACAGAGCTTCCAATCCTTGTGCTGTGATGGTAGTCAGAGATGGCAGAAGCAAGATGCGCCCAAAAAAGCACATTATTGTAAAGTCCTAAAAAAATAATGCTTCGTGGATCTGCTGCTACCGCCTATCGTTTCCTCTCTGAAGTTGTTTCCCTCAACAAAAACTACTTTCCAAAGTTTTTGTTCCCATCGGCTGTTGTGGATAGTGTAGAGGCTCCAACGAGAGTTCCTGAGAAGAGAGGTGAATTCAACGTGTATGAAGCGTAAGTAGATGGTATTGTGGCGTGGAGGATTTGAATGACAAAATGTTGGTGGGATATCTTACTATCGGATGAATAATGTTTGAAAATTGATGATGATGATGATAATTTGTAAAAACATGGATGGTTGAATCTTTTGGATGATGGAATATATATTTAAATTGTGGTACTTCTTGAATGTTTGTTTCCAACAATAACAACAATACGTGTCGGACATAATTTCATTGAATTTTGTTGGATTAACAACTTTTATTCTTCATCACTACAACAATCATTATAACAACAACAACAACTATTGCCATCCAACGCGGTGTTACTTTTCACTACACACCATGATGATCATATCTATCATCTTTTTCGGCGTGAAAAACCAACAAAACTCCTTCACTCTCTTCCTCTAATTCTTTCAATCAACACCACCACACCATAATAACAGCTACCCAGTTCAAAATCCATGGACCAAGTATACAGAAATTCCATACGCTGACCTCTCAATCTGGGAAAAGGTTGACCGTTTCATCACATTCCAATACAGAAAGTCAATGCGTTACGAAACCTTTGGTTTATTATATGATGATATTCTCAATGATGAAGATCCAGTTGTCATTGAAGCCATCAACAGATTGCCAGAGGAAGTTCGTCGTGCCCGTGAAAAGCGTATTGCTCGTGCTTTCGACTTGTCTGTGAATCAAAAACGTCTTCCAAAAGAACAATGGACAAAGCCTGAAGATGATGTGGCATACTTGCGTCCATACGTTATGTGGGTTCGTGCAGAAATGGAGGAATATGATGCTGAAACCTTGAAGAAGAACGATTTCATTCCATTCTTCAATGTCAGTGCCGAAGACTATGAAACTGGAAAGGTCTTCAAAAAGAGATTTATTGAATAAATAACTAGTCGGAATAGAGTAGGGATGTATGAAACAACAAACACTTTTGGATTATGATTTCGAAACACAATAAAACAAGAAAATTCTTAATTTTCTTCTTAAACCACTCGAGCAATGTGGGGGCATTTGGGTTGTATCAAGGTTATTCCAAGTGTTTTCCAAATAATCGAGTTTTGTTTGTTGTTTCGTAGGGCAGACATTGGAGAGCTCAATAGCTTTCTCATAGGTCGGTCACTCTCCGAATCGATAATGCAAAACGTCCTCTCTCTTAAAGATACATGGCTCCATTCTCTTCAAATGTTTTCAACATAAAGTTATCTTGATTACAAATGAAACCTCTCTTCTCGTTGAGTTTTAAAAACTTGGTTCCAACCTTCATAAAGTGCTTGGCTCGATCTTTCAGAATGGACTTGACAATTGGCTTTGGAATGTTACCTTTCAGGTCCATATAAAACATTTGAGAATATTGAGTTGTTTTTTCATCAATTTCCTTATAGGCCCATCCACCAAATGAGAAAGCTCTCACCACATTCTTTTCTGGCTTTTTCGCCTTCTCAGAGAGACAACTCTTCTTTCCCATAAAGTAAGTATTCGTGGAGAGATCATAAATTCCACTCGATGACACAATAAAATCTCGATTACTGAAAGGCCACACCAATTTGTAAATTTCCTGAGTGAGTGAAGTGGCCAACAGAATGGAAGTGGCATTCGAGTGGTTGTTGTTCAAAGCACTCGACGTTGATGACACGATCGTCATAGGTGAGTCGGTCGTAGGCGAGGAAGGAATGTTGTTTTGAGGAGATATTTGTGGACTATTGGAAGGTGACGACGACGATGTCATACATTGGATCGATCCAATGGCTGAATTTGAAATCTTCTTTTCATAGTACGCCAATTGTTCAATTCGACTCAATTCTCCATCGTATTGATATCTATATTCTTGTTCGAAAAATGTATTCATGACTTGTTTGGCACTGTATGGAAATGTGACATCGAATTTGAAAAAGCTCAATCCGACAGATTCTCCCATGTCATAGGTTCGTTTTGACATGTAGCATTTGTGATGGTCACTGCTGCCAATGACTTCCCATTCTGAAGGATCGTAATTTGAAAATTGTTTCTTGATGAAACGAAAATCATGGAGTGTGAAATTTTCACATTTCATGGTTTCAGATAAGGATTCCACAAATTGAAGCAAACTGTCACTTTTCAAACTTCCAATTTCGTAGAGTATTTGAAGTGGTTGTTTTTTGAGAAAGTTTTTAAAATGATCACTTGCAAGGAATGTTGAAAAATGATTTTCCTTCAATTGCAGTAACACTAAGGATTCTACTTCATCAAATAAATTCTTTGGACAAGTGACAGTTGATCCATGAGAAGGTAAAGAAGAAGTTGACACTTCGACATTGGTCACTGCTGAGGAACCATTCGTGAAAGAGATCGAACTACCACTACTTGTCGAATCCAAACTATTTCTTACACCTCCACTACCACTACTATTACTCCTCGAAGATCGAGTATTTTTGACAGTTGGCAGTTGAACCTCTACTTCCTCTAAAGAACCACTATTTGAAGGAGCCTGTCCTGGAGTTGGACTATTTGGGTTCACCACCTTATATACTCGCATTTTAATATCATTTCGTAAATTAAGCTGTGAATTCGAAGAATCGGCGATAAATTTTTCGTACATTTTCGTTGCCAATTGTAATCGTTTGCGTTCGTGTTTAATCTTTCTGTATTCATTCACACTCTGAAGAAACTCACTGCATTCACTGTTCATGGTATTCGAGAGATAGGTTGTGAAGCACGCAAACGTTTCTGGATGATCGAAAATTGCTTCGAAATGAATATCGAATTGAGAAATGTCATCTTGGACGATCAGTCGTTTCTTATCGTTGAAGGAAGAAACCATTGTGGATTTGAAAGAATTCTAATATATCTAGGAGAGAAAATGTTGCGTAAGAGATGTGTGTTTCGTAAGAGAGAGAATGTGCAAATGTGAAAAGTTTACACAAGATGATGATAACAAAAGACCAAATTGCCGGTGATGAGTGTTTCGAGGAAAAGGCAAAAAGCAAACGTTTTTGTGAGACAATTTTTGGGAAGATCACGCACCACTGACAATCTGACAGCTTGACCAAAGATATCACGAGTCGAGTTCGAGGCAACAACCAACGCAAACGTTGAGAGTGTCAAAAGTATATTCTAATATTGTTGTTGTTGAAGTTGTTGTTGTTGTTTTAACGGAACACAGCAAAATTCAATGCCGAGATGAGGATGTTTTTTTCAACTGGTTGTTGTTGTTGAATTGGATGCAAGGATAGGTCCACCAGATAAACATGATGCCATGTTCCATTTCTGCATGCATCTCCTTGTTGGACTTTTGATCCTTATTCAGTTTCTCCACACACACACACATACGTGAAAAAGGATGAAAAAATTTGATTCAATATATGTTGCGAAGTGGGTTGTTGTTCGAAAGTGACGTTGAAGAGTGGCCAATGGCAATAATGGGTGTGGTTGTCATTGATTGGGAGTGTCGAACATTCGTTGTTAGATGCAAAACACCAAAGAGATTTCCACTTGCCAATTTTGGACATGATGGACATTTGATGTCGGTGAAAGTTTTATCCTTCTTCATCCATTATTGATCCATTCTGCTCATTTCAGCAGAATCTTTTCCAAAAAGTGCAATGTATTCTTGAATATCCATTTGTTGAATGAATGATTGAATAATATAAATTAAAGAACCTAAAAGTTCAACCACTCACTCCTCCAGAAATGACGATCTGATGTGCAAACATGTTGTTGAGAAAAAGCAGAGCTCTGTGAACAACAATTTGCATCCATTGGATGAAAGTTTTATCCAAATTTAGAGAAGTTGATCCTGAGAAATTCGCTTTTCTTTGTGCTTTGATTTTTTCAAACTCTTGCAAGAACACATTGAAATACATGAAGGAGGTTGTGGATTATTGGGATATCTACATGAATGCAAATTTTGAAAACAATTTGTCTCGAGTTTACAATTTTTTATTCATAAAAATTAAAAAAAAATGAAACTTGAAGATATTGAGAGTCTATCGGAGGGAGATTTTGTGTTTTGCCGAAAGGAAGATGTCGGGATTTATTTTAGATCCAAGGTAGAGTATGTGAATGATGAATCTTTATGATGGAATATCTAGTCATATATTGATCATGATGATGTTTGAAACTCGAATATTATTTTGGTATTTTTGTGTGTGGTTGTAAATTGTATATGATGATACGATGAATGGAATGAATAATATTTTTGTTGTTTGATTGGAATTTTATGATGATTGGAATTAATGGAACGTTGATGATCAATGGATGGAATATTTCATCATGACTTAACATTCTCTTATTCCGTAATGAATTATTTACAGATTGGAAGTGTGGACCTTGAAAATAAGACTCTGCATCTTCATTATTATCACATGTCTCAAGAGGAAGATTTGAGCTTTGAGGAAGCTGAACGACGACTTTTGAAATTTTCAAAAAGTAATGAAATTCAATTGTTTAATGATAAAAAATTAGGAATGAAATCTGGAAATATTCGACTGAAACTTGAGAAATTGGAAACAACTGGAAAGCCATATAATACCAATGATAAGGATGATGAAGATGCAGAGGATTATAAGAAAGTTACAAGTTTTGAAAAGGACAAGCAAGGAAGTAATAACGAAACTGGAAAAAGAAAAAGAGAAGAGAGTGGTTCAGAGAGCCATGATACTGTACAGACTGCATCGTCTTCAGAAAATTCTTTGTTATCACCAGAATCTACAATGTTGAAATTACCTCAATTTATTCGCCAAGAATTGTACAAGGATTACACTCAAGTGAAAATTGAAAAGAAGCTTCACAAATTGGATAAGGAGAAAACAGTGGCTCTTATTGTTGAAGGTTATTTAAAGGAATTGGAAGAACAAGACGTTCCAGAGACAGAGTATGATATTTGTAAATGTGTCATGGACGGCATTGTGAAATATTTTGATTGTTATTGTGAAACTTTTCTGTTGTATCCTGAGGAGGAGCGACAATTTGACGAGGAACAAACGAAACGAAAATCCAAGAAGACCACCTCCAAGAAGAACGATGAGGACACAATTCCTGCCTCAACGATCTATGGATTGCATCACTTACTGAGATTGTTCACGATTTTGCCCAAGCTGCTTTCTCGAATGCCAGAGGGCATGACACTTCGGCAATCAACCAAGTCTCTCATTTACCAGAAATTGGAAGGTTTTTTTGGTTATTTGGAATTATTTATGCAAAATGTACAATAATTATTGGGGGGTTATTTTGAGTATATATTATAGTGCAATAGAATGTGTGTACACGTTCAGTACACGCTATTAATCGAATTTGATTCAATTCTTGGGCCGATTCACGCTATTAATATGATCAAAATTTCATGTCACTCCTGTTTAAACTTGTTGATTGTTGCCTCCAGAAAGACCGACTCTTACAGCTCCGCTAATAGCCGTGGCCGCACCTTGTTGTACCAAGCCAGTACCGTATTCCTTGATCTTATTCAAAGAACCCTTGAGAGCTCTAAAGACCTTAACACCCAAAATAAAAATGACAATAAAATCAACCATCATTGCAAACCAAATAACAGCCATCACCAAGTTACACACAAATGCTGGAATACTGCCTGTTGTACCAGTTGGGAAATAATAAATAGCAGTGATAATACCACTGCAACCATAAGTCAAATATCCAGCACAACCAAAAGCACAAAACAAAATTGCAACAGCATAACCAATAAAGAATAAAATAAATCTAGGAACAGCTCCAATTTCCATGGCCTTATACAATGGCCAATAAGAGAGGAAAAAGTGTGCAGGAATGACAACAAAGAACATGGCAGTGGAGATGACCAAGTATTGGACAATGGTCATTGTTGAGACCTCTTTCGAAAGTCCTGCAGCTGGATAGAAGGCAGTAATGTATGCAGTGAAAGCATTCAACAACATGACGACACAAAGGATCATCCATGAAATGTAGCCCATATATGCAATTTTTCTTCGTAAGAACTCGGATGGTATTTCACCAATACTATGATATACGATAGGATAACAACGTGGCCAATTCTTCTTGACAGGTAGATGCTCCAAATTTTGAACTTCTCGTTCTCTTTTTTCCAACTCAGCCTCTCTACGAGCAAGTTCCATTGCTTTGAGTCTGAGAGCTTCATTGTCCATACCTTGGTCAACAGAAATTTCAGCAGGTTGATTCAAAACTGGTGGAGCATAGGCACTGTTGAATGTTCCCGCGTTGTCTTGCTGCTGTAGTTGTTGTTGTTGTTGTGATTGTATATGGTTGACAATTAGGTCGTCATCGTTTGAAGACGATCATCACATAATAACAATTATTCGGTCAAGAAGTGGTAATGTTCAAAAAAGATTCGGTTCGGTGGTTGGCAATGATGAAGATTGGAATGTGTATTTATATTTATCTCCTCGCATTACTTTTGTATCAAATGATGAAAACACTTACTGGTTGATAATCATAATCGTATGGATCCACATCGGTAGATGAATACGGATTAGTTCCTCCGTTGAAAGACATGGCTTGATTTTATATTTTTAGGTATTAGTAATAATAGTAGTCACTAACAATCAACGTGCTGTTGCTATTGTTGTTGTTGTTATTATTGTTCTATCAGCTGATGATGATGATGAACAAAATCTTCGTAAATTTTTGAGAGAGCAAATTTACGAGAGAGCCGAAAATAGGTTTCACTATATTTTTTTAAAGAATTTCCAATTCGCTAAACATTGGAAGGCAAATGGAGACTTTGTTTGGGTTCATGTCCATTCTTTGGAAAGAACCAAACGATCCACCTGCATCCGAATCGATAAGAGGCTCTACTACTCCTGGGACATTACAAACAACTGTGACAGTCTCGATCAACACTCTTCACAAAGAGAATTTCAAGGAGGAGAGTCCAATTCCTTTCAAAATTAAGATGGAAGGTTCTGCTGGCTGCTTTTGAGATAAATGGAGACTACAGTTTATTCTTCCTTCTCAATTTCTTCGAGTTCAATAATGATGGGTGAATCGGTGAGTTTGTATTTGTTGTCAGTGTCGTCAATCTTGAAGCAGGACACACGAATGTTCTTTTGGGCAATGCAGGTGGAGTCCGCCTTATACCAATGTGTCACTTTGAATTTTGCGTTTGTACCAAACACAACCTTTTGAGCAACCTTAGTACCAGATTTCTTGGATTTGATTAAGAATAAGGTTCCTTGTTTCGGAATGTTCCAATTCAAATTTGAGACAACAAATCTGTTCCAACAAATGGTGGATCCAGGCATGAATTTAGTTCTGTCCACTTTGGATTCATAAATGAATGATTCTCCTTCAAATTTAGGTGTTTCATCAAAGTTGAAAGATTGAGGAGCTGAATTGTAAATGTTGATGGCAGAGGTATCTCCAGAAATGAGGTACAAAATAGCCCAAGTTCTTGGAGGAATGGGAGACCCACTTGCCACATGACCAATAATTTGTCTCTTGATGTGAAAGATTTCATTTTGGAAAACATTCTTTCCTCCAACCCATTTAGGATGATCATAAATTTTTAGAGGTTCAACTACGGTGATCTCTTGAGTCATAGAGGAAGGTTCAAAAAATTCATCAATATGAGGAGTCACAATCTGTAAATCTCCTCGTTGAGGTGGTTTCCCAATGAGTGTAACTAATTGCTTATCCCTGCCTGTTACCAATGAAAGTCGATTCATAATTTCAGAGTTGGGAGATCCAGGAATGATAATTTTCATCATACCTCCAACAACTTTTGCCCAATCTCGAGCTGTCATACCAAAAGAATCCTTAATTGAAGCTTCTGCTCCCAACTCGACAAAAGCTTTAGCAGCATTCACATTTCCATAAATGACTGCTTCAATGAGTGCACATCCGGCGGTTAAACCTCTCAAATTTGTAATCTCTCCTGGTTGCAAAAATCCGGGTAAAACACCATAATTTCTCAGGAGGTCAATAAATTTCGATTCCAATAATCCATAGTCTCCATGAGCAATCTTCACAAGGAAAGGATACAATGGTTCCACAAGAATATCTGGATTAATGTCTTGGCAGTAAGCTCCAGGCATATTTCCTGCATTGTCAAGAGCGAACATGTTAGCATTTCTTGAAATGAATAATTTAACAACCTCTAAATTACCTCGAAGCATAGCTACATGAAGAGGTGTCATACCTGCCAAATCTTGAGCTTCAATATCAGCACCCAAATCAAGCAAAACCTTTGCAGCGTTCACACATCCATAGAGAGCTGTCAAGTGAAGAGGATTAGAGTATGGAATGATTTGATTGTCAGGTCGAGTTCTACATTTCACAGAAGCACCATAACGATGAAGAGTTAAAATACATTCAGCTCTATCTTGTTCAGCAGCAGAAAACAAGGCGTTAAATCCATCAATTTTGGCACAATATTGCAAATCTTCTTCGGTAGCCTTGGACAAGAATAATTCCAAAATTTCTGCTTGTCCAGTTCTGCAAGCAATAATCAATGGATTGTCTCCATTATTATTTGGGGTGTTCACGTGAGCTCCATAATTCATTAAAATTTCAGCAATCTCGAAAGTACCGCGCTGAGCACAAGAAATCAGTGGAACAACGCCATCGTTGTTTTGTGTGTTGGGGTCAGACCCAGCCTCCAATAATGTTTCAACGACATCAATTCTATTATTACAGCAAGCAGTCCAGAGTGCATTATTGCCGTTGACATTTCTCCAATCCATATCGGCTCCATGTTCCAATAACACCTTGACATAATCTAATTTCCCTGAAGAAGCTGCCACAAATAACAATGATTCATAATTTCCTTCGTATCCAACAATGTCGTTGACATTGAGCGTTTTGGCGAGAGTTTTGAAAATTCCAAGTTGTCCATAGTCCATCGCCAAATACATGTGATAAACATCAGGGATAATTCCAGATTGAACGCATTTTTCAAAGAGCTCTACATTTCCTTTACGGACGGCCATATCTAAAAGTTCAGTGGAGGCAGAAGCAGACTCTCTCTGATCAATCCAATCATAACATTTGCCATCCACAAAGTTACGAATATCGCTTGAAATCCTACACACTCCCCTATCTAAGAGTATCGAAGCAGTTCTAAAGAAATGTCTATCAAACACATAGTTCATTAGTTGATCATTCGAAGCAGCTGTTGGAGCCCGTTGGTCCAGTAAGAACGTCACACAACGATCATATCCCATCATGATAGCTAAGTCCAACGGCGTAAGATTGTCCTTATTGGTGATTGAAAGGTCAGAACCTTGAGAGACCAGTATCTTTACAGCCTCAAGATGTCCCTTCATACAAGCGAGATGTAATGGTGTGTTGCCATCACGATCCTTCTCATTAATGATTGATAGGCAATTCTCTTGAATTAAGTAGTTTGCAAATTCACTACTCTTGAGTTGAACGACAGCAGTATGTACTTTGGAATATTGTTTTTTACCGTGGGCATAATGGATTTTCTTAATGTTGTACTTGGAGATTTGACCGTTTCCTCCCGCAAGAGCGTTTTTGAATTTTGGTGGTTGCACAATTCTATTACGTTCTTTCTTTTTCTTGAATTCTGGTTCAGGCGTTTGTTTCACAGAAAACATGCTAGAAAACTTTAAATCGTTCAAAACATTCGTGTTCACAACTTGACCTAGCTTAATTTTCTGCAATTCAGCCTCAATAACTGTCAATTTGTCACCCAATAATTGATCAATTCCCTTCAAAGATGCAGTGCATCGAATCAATAATTCGCAATGAAATGCAAACAATGCTTCTCCGTATTGTTTCTTGTCAACTCCGGCCAAATAGAGAGCCTGAGCAGCAAGTTGATCGACATGATGACTGGCCAATTTTTGGAGAGATCTTAATCTCAATCGTTGAGGGCATATCGTTTGAAAAATATATATTTGGATTGGATCTCTTCCAGAGACTCTTAATTGAGCTTGAATTGTTTTGTCTGATTCTGGAACACAAGTAATGTACCGAGTGATGGATCCATGACCTGACTTGTTCACTGGAATATTCACCAAGAATGTATTTCCTGGCTTGGAGTCACTTCCATAAAGAGTGAACAACCCCTCAGATAAGGTAATTTCAGCAGAGATGGTACTGGAGGAACTCACAGTATCGAATATCGAAGTTAATTTTCCACAAATAACGTCATCATTATCGTCATAGTTTGCATAACGATAAGCTCCTTCCAAAGTACCAACTTTTCTCATTGCATCCAATAATTCCAAATTATGATTGCTTCCAAAACCAACTGTATGAACGACATAGTCACCTCTGTACACTTTATCCAACTCTCTACGAAGATATTCAATACCATCTTGAAGTCCGACACAGGACTGATCTTGACCATCTGTCAAGAAGGCAATCACTACATGTCCAAAAGGTAGCTCCTCAGCCACAGTTCCCTGATTGTGACTTTCTCTTTTAATGATTGAGCATGCAGTGGAGAATGCACTCGCGAAATCAGTTCCTCCTCCCGTAAATGCCTTCTCAATTCGAGCAACAATTTGATTCAAACTTCCGCTCATGTCAATTTCTTTGGCACTACTTTCATAGGCCACCATCCGACAAATCACGGCTGGATTTTCAAAACTCTGATGAGCAATATGTTTCAAAGAGGCACACACTTGTTCCCAAGGCCGACCTTGCATGGATCCTGAGACATCGGCCAATACAATGAAAAGTGTGGGTTTAGGATTGAGAGTGGAATCATTGACTGTGATTTTGAGCTCGGCCACTCCAATATCATGATCATCGTTGTCCAACAAGTGTTCGGCCTCAGCAGAAAACTTGGCTTGTGGTTCATCATGATTCGAGGCAGCTGCTGTTGTACTCGTGTTCTTCTCTTGCAAGACCATCTCCACAAGAGAGGCTAAATTCACGTTTTTAGGAGCCTCTTGTACATTGAAATGGTCCAAATCGGCTCTGCAACAAGGACAAGCCTTGTGATTTCCACTAACTGAGTGAGGTGAGAATTGTCCAAAGTAGACTCTCAGAGATTCACGTGAAAAGGCTCTCCCACAGCACGGCACGACGATCGGATCTTGGAGTAATTCTCTCGAGATGGGACAAGTCAAATCTTCATGGTCTTCCGAGAGCATGATGTTGTTGATGAAAATGAATGAATGGAAGAATGGAAGAACTCGAGAAGGAATCGATCGGTTTTTGAATTAGTTCTCAAAGTTCGCAAGTTCATCCGAGAAGAAACCAATTTTTGTTTGTGAGATGTATGGTATCAATTTGACGTTCAATTTGAGAAAAAGTGTTGTTGAAATTTAAAGTGTTCTCGTTATGCATTCCGGAATGCAGGTGCATTTAGGTGAACCAGGATAAGGAATTTCGGAAAACGCACGTTTTGGTTTAAGGAGTTGAGAAATATTTTCTTGAATGACCATCGACTCTCAAGTTATTTTGAAATTAACATGAGCGGATTGATTTGACTCACTCAAGCACTCTCAAAGTCGACAATGCACTACTCGTAAGGTTTGAAGAGGATGGTTGCTGGGTGTTAATGCCACAGATGAGACATTGGCCTTTTCACAAGAATCTTCAAATACTCTGTTGAAATGATTGAATGATCATGACTGTCATTGTGAAACATTGGAAACTGGAATTTTACACATAGATATGAACCTGTCCACTTTGTCGATCCAACACAAACAACTCTCCCGTCCTTCATTCAAACACATTCCTGTGGGTGCTCTTGGTGCTGTATCATTATTGAAAGCAAATCCCCAACCATCCATCTCCTCTCCTGCATGCACATCTTCTCCTCGAGAAGAAGAAGATGACGAATTTTTTCTCTTCTCAAATTCAAAACATTAATTACTTACTCTTGGACACCAATCACAGAGCCAACAGCTCCGATTTCAAAAAGACACAACCCGAGAATGCTTCTAAGAAGAGTGATGAACATTCCTAAAAAGAAGATCCTTATGAAAATCGGTTCACATGTTTTTCAGATGCCAAAGGACTAATTCGAAAACTCTATGGGGCTTATAGTCCAAAAGACGAAGATAGTGCGTTTATGACTCTCATGAAAGATGAAATAGAATCATCTATGGGGGTGCTGTTATGCTTGGTGATTGTGGATATGAATCTGTTGTCAGCAAGTTCAGTAAAATCAAAATCGTCACTCCAAAGTCACAACCAAAAGGAAGACCACCAAAAGACGGAAGAGGAATCAGGAAGTTGACGCAAAAACAAAAAGCTGGAAATAAGTTGCTAAAATCACCAAGATCGAGAGTGGTCAAATTAAGCTGAAGTGGAAATCTTTGTCATCTTGTTTCACAGAAGACAACTCAACACAGCTACGTAGTAATAATAGCCTTAAACATCAAGAGCTTGATGATGAACCTGTTTGGAATTTTTTTAAAAAAATTTTTGAAATGATGAAAAACGTCGCCAGCCATTTATTTCGTGGTCCACTTTCCTCATCAACACTCTCTTTCTCTCGGTTTTTCAGAGGTGTAGTTTTTGGTGTTGATCCACTTGGGTAAGACTCTAACCTCTCGCTCCATGTACAACAACCAACTGCTTCTCATGATCTCAACCCAAAATCAAACAATGCAGCACCACAACAAACCGCTAATAACGACAATTCTCAAACGTCTAAAATTGTAGCCCTCTCTTTCAACCAGTACAAGAAATGGACAGCCCAAGAAGTTGCTTCCATTTTGGCTTTGGATGATGACGCTGGTGGAGCCTCATTGTCCGTTGATGTTAAACCTCTATGACATTTGTTTAAAAGGAAGCTCTCTTGATAACATTGTAAAGGATATCAAGAGGCATGATGTAGACTTTGCTATTGCCTCCTTGTCTCAAAGCAAAGACTATACTCAAGTTCCTTCAAGCACTTGCAAGACTGTTGTTAATTGGGTCAATGAAACATTAATGCCCAAACTTTTTCGTTTGTGGGACAAGGATCAAACAAAGGATGCATTATGCCAATCAAAACTAAACGGTGGGGCTGGATTAACCATAGAACAAGCTCAGCCTTTCTATGATGCAAAATTTGATGGAGCAACTCTCTCAAAGATTGTGTACGAACTCGAAAAAGCTCAACAAAATGGGAATGAACTCTCTGCAAATGATATCATGAAACAAATTTTTGAAAACCAGATTGATTTATCCACTTGCACAACTATAGGATAAAAGACAAATTGATAGAGAAAAATAAGATACAATTACCATTATTGAAAATCGTTTCTAAACGTAAGTAATTTGGATAACTGTACACTAATCTTGCTCATGAAAATTCCACACGTGAAATTTGTGCAACTGTTTTACATTTTATTGGGATGAACGGAAATTGGTAGACTCAAAACCGAAATACATTCCAGACAAATATATAGAGATAATTCCAAATTTTTCTGATGAAGAATTGTATTTATTTCAAGAGATCAGTGAGCTAAAATTGAGAGATTTATCATATGTTCACCATAGCTATCTAGATCGTCTCATTTTCAATGGCATGCTGAATAGAGAACAAGCAAAACAAGCGATTTTAGATTTAAGTGCAAGACAATACAAAGCAAGTCAACAAGAAAAAATTAACAAACAAGACTTAACTTTTTTGATTGCCAAAGGTGGAAGTGGGAGTGGGAAGACTCGTATTATGTCTGAGGTTGTCAAAATTCTTTCGAAGGCCGAACCACAATATATTTTTAAGAATTCTTCAATCATTTACTTCAACTTTACAAATGGATTTGTTTTGCAAAATGATGTTGAAAGAGACAGTAGTATTATTTCTTTAATCTCATCGAGAATCATTTACGCTGCTTTTGAACAAGGAGAAGAAATTGCAAAACGAATACCAAAAATAACTAATGATTATTTTATATATGAACTTCTCCGAATTATAAGCTCAAAAATGCACGAACAATTGAAAGTCGAGCAATCGATGCCAATACCTCTTATTCTCGCATTTGATGAATATCAAAGAGTAACCAGACTGAATCAAAATCTGAATACACAATTACAACATAAAATTGGATGGTATATGAGACACTTTCAGAAAAAACAGGGATTGATTTTATTTCCATCATTCTCAGGAACGTTAATGGAATCCGATGCCGAATTTGGACCAACTGACTACCAAATAACAACTGTCCCATTACCATCATTGCGACAAGAGGATGTCGAAATTATTATGAAAGAGCAAGATTTAATAGAATTTTATACACCAAAGCTCTCAAATATGAAAAGAGAGTTGAAGAATTATCTGGCCAAGGCAGAATTTACAAAACTAATGACCATATTGGAATACCACTTCTTGCTATTGATAAACTTTCAGAATCAAATGAGAAAATTCCAAAAAGCTTATTCAACGACTTTGTTTATACTTCAACAAAACCGGATTGGGAAAAATTCGAAGAGCTATGTTTGAAAACAATTACCTGCAAACTGAACTATATTCTCAAACTGAAACCAATTGAGCCTGTAAATACTTTTACTGTCGGTGAACTTTTTCAAGGAGCACATATGACAGATAAGCTTGCTCATATGACCTTGACCACTAATATTGGCACAAAAGCCTACTACCGTTATGTTGAAGTTGTAGAAACAATTTCTAAATCACTTATTCAGAACGAAAACATGCATAATGTAATCACAAAGGCAAAACTGAATCAACAAGGTATTGATGGATTTTTGCCTGTATTTGTTTCTGGTGGGAGGAAAGTGTTATTTGTAGTTCAAAATAAGTTTATGAATGATGATTCACAAATAAGGACACCCGAACCCAAACAATTATGTGATCATTATAACAAGGCACTATTGGATATTGAAGGTTATGATATTTATCCAGTAATTTTTTCGAGAAAAAAAGTCTCTGATAACACAGCCAAAAGTGTTAGAACAGGAATAATTCCAACTTCAAAAGAGACACCATGTCCTAAATTAATTTTGGTTTCTGGAGACTGTTTTGATGCCTTTTTCCATCCATTCATTACCAACATTCTCAAACTTAGGGAAAAACCTTGTGAGGAGTAAAATTTAAACATCTACCATTCAAGCACAGCTAATTATTAGGTGATCAATTGTTATCGTTATTAAAATGTCAATGTGTAAAGTATTGATTGATCGGTAAGAGAATCCTTGTGTATCACGTCGTTGCTCCGGACCCAATTTGGCACCAGCTGACTTTCAAGCTAAAAAATCGAACACGATCAACTAAAAACATCTAACTGTTCAATATTTTGAATACTACCTTGCCTTCAGATTGGGCGGAATATGTACTAGACTCATTTCCCTACATTTTCGTCAAATTTATTTCAAAAGTTTTATTCAAAAAGTATACAAACGTTCTGTTCGGAGAACCCTCCGCCAATTTTCGCTGGCCTACAACAACGTGAATGTTGACAACCACTGTTGTTGTTACCGACCTTCTTTCTGTGTATTGATTGTGAAATTACTTCATTTTCAAAGGCTTTTGAGTTCTTTGAGTGTTGTTAATGAATTTGAAATAACGGAAATACATGAATTTTCAGAATTGATCATTTACGACCATTATTTCACAAGAAATACCACAGTGAATCATTAGGATGCCTTCATTCATAATGAAGTCTGATGAATCATATTCGCTCATATTTTTGATCAGTGTTCCAACTCGTAATGCTTCTCAATCTTCGGCTCACATCTCCGGAGATGGAGTGAGGTGTCACGATCCAACTCGAGTCTCTTCTCCATCGTGCTGAAAGAGAAGGACATGACCATTCGGTTAGACTTTGACACATTTTGGAGAGAAGATTGGTGAGTGGTTGGTGTGGACGATGTGGTAGTTGTGGAGACGATGGGACTGAACTTGGGCCCATTCGAGGAGATTGACAAGCCACAATTAATTCATCAATGACTTGCAAAACCTTGCCGTTGGAGGCGTTCAAAACTTTGAGACAGTCTTTGCCAAAATCACAGACATAGAGCAATGTATCTGAAGAAGGTTCAATCCGAATGTGTGTCTTGTTGACATCTGGCGTTTGGTCTTTGATGTCGTAACTTTTCCTGAAAGAGCATATCCACACATAACCCTTAGTGGACGGAAACTGCCACGGTGGCACTGATGACCACCTGGTTTGTACACACTGTGTACTTCAATTACATTTCTGGTATTGATTGTTGGAGGTAATGAATATTCATCCCTACGAACAAGATCGACTCCAAATCTTTCTCCAAGCTCTGTCCAACCAGATGCATCTAAAAACCATGGTATTTGCGGTAATACTTTAAAATTTCAGGGGCAGATACTTGTATACTCTTCTTAGTTTCACGGTTATATATTCTGACATTGCCTATTTTTTTCCATACACTAACATTGTCAGAAAGTTCAATATAATTTTTTTTCCAGATGTAGAATTTCGATCAACATAACTATACTTATAAGTAAATACACAGAAGGTGGGAGCTTATGGAAAAATGAAAAGACTCCCTTTTAAAACATTTGTTCCATCTTGGACTTGCATTTTGAATCTATTTTTGAACATTTTACATCATCAAAAAAATACGATTTTCATTGTGCTTTACAACACACGCCAATCCTCTATGCCGTCCAAAGAAAAACCCAAATCCTTCCGAGGAGTTGTTGGAGTCGTTGGAAAGAGCTCCAATGCATCATCCATTCACCATCATGGTCATATGACCAAATTGGACGGAAAATCCAATGAGCTACTCAAAATATCACCCAATGTCAAACGTTATTCCGATATTAAAAAACCATCCAATCATTCCAATACATTTACCTCTACGATAGGAAGTGCTGGTGTGGTGTTTAATCAAGTAAAAGCACGGAAATGTATTGAAGATTATGAACCCGAAGACGAATTAGAGAAATGGCTCTTGAAACATAATGAAAAGAATCTGGTACTATGTTTGGAATATCCAACACATGTTTCTCAACGAGGTGGGCATTACCATATCATATTTAGAACTCAGAGCATGTACAATGAATATTTACAAGCTTGGAAAAACTCAATAACGATCAATAATCCAGAGCATTCAAATTTACCAAAAATGTACATTGAAGAATTACGAACAAAACATGCCTTTCGATTATATGTCGATATCGATATTAAACTGGCGATTGAAGAAAAGTATGATATCGTTGAAAAGGGCTGGATTGATGACATTATGAAATTTACTTGGAATTATTTTTTCAAAAATCAACGAGAAACAAATTTAACCATGATTTTAACACAATGTCATGGCAAATGGGAAGACAGTGTCACTACCACTTCCAAATACAAATCAGGATACCGTCTCTATTTTCATGACATTATTGTAGATTTCGACAAATTTTGTGACTACACTCATAATTTATGTTATACGTTACAAGGAAAATTCGATCATTACAATGGTCAACCTCATGATTGGACGTTTGAGGATGTCATTGATTTGAAAACTTGTAATCATCCACGATGTCGATTATTTGGAAGTGCCAAGTGGAGACGTGGTGATATTTTACCTCGAATTTATGAGTTTTATGGAGCTTTTAGATACAACCCGACATCAAATAAGGCAATTATGGACAATGCCATAACGAGTGCATTAAGGGAAAATGTCTGTGAATTATTGAGATTGACAAGTACTCGAGTGGAAGATCCTTTCGATGAAGATGATGATTCTCATCCAACAACTGCAACAACTCCATGAATAATGTTGATGAAATCTCTGTTCATGAACAGAACACATCAATGCAAATCGTAGGTTAACAACTTTTTCCCAAATTGAACGAATAACACTTAGACACACTTAATAGGCCTTCGCTTTACAACTTTTGAATTGGAAACCACAAAATTCGAAAATGGAAAAGGACAAAAATAAAAAAATGCTCGGAAACAATTTGCCAACAACAACGGAAAATACAAACAAGCCTTGTAGTGATGCTGCGAGAACTTTTATCGACGATGCCATTACTACTTCCACTCATTTGAGTAGCACAATGATGGAAAGTACAGGCAAAAAAACAATCATGACGAGTCCAAGTTATAGTACTGATGATGATGATTTGGATGACGCAGCAGCAGTTTCCAATTCTTCCGATGATCATGGTGATGAAGAAAATAACAGGACAACATTGCCGAAAACTAAAACACCATCGTCCTCATTGATGCCGAAAAAGAAGAAGAAAAAGAAGTCTTTGATTCAAAAGAAACATTCCGAAGGAGAACCACATCACCAACATTTAGGAGTTGAGGGTCATCATTACAAGCACGACGTAGGAGTTAGCAGTAGATCACATCATCGAGCAAATCAATCGACACCCGCAACCATTGTGATGAGAGAACACACCGATTATGGAGAAATTAATGTATATCCAATTGATATCAAACAATTACAGGCTTCTGAGACTCAAGTTGCTGGACATGGAACACGTAAAAAGAAGGAACTATCGTTACTAGTACGAGATGGTAAAATATTCAAAGCAATTCAGCCAGGAAAAAAACGTTCATGGTGCGAGGTTCACTTTTACGAAAAACAAATAGCAAAAGCTCCCTATTTATTACCATTCATTCCTAAATATTATGGTGTATTTAGAGCGTTTATTGCAAACGAAGAGGAGGACTTGGGCGACAAATCGATTGATTCTCTCACGAGAGCAAGTAGCTCATCTTTGAATTCTATCTTCTTTCATGCTTCATCTTTAGCGAGTAGCACGGCATACACGTCTCTGCAAACACTTGAAACAAACAATGGAGATGTGACATTGCGAGGAGTGAAGGAACCTCTTCATGTTGTAAATACTACGTACAAACATATTGATTTTTTGGTTCTAGAGGACATTACTGCAAGTATGAAAAATCCAAATGTCATGGACATCAAAATGGGTCAACGAACCTATGGAGAAGATGCGTCACCAGAAAAGATTCTAGAAGAAGAATCAAAATATCCGTATCAACATGTTTTAGGAATGAGAATTAGTGGTGCCAAAATATTTGATAGAACCCAAAAAACATATAAATATTTAGATAGACATTGGGGACGTACCATTACACCTGACACTCTCATAAATGCTATGGAGTTATTTTTCCTTCCTGCAGAACTGGATGAAGAGGTACGAATGGACGTAGGAGTGAGTGTTCTCACACAATTCCTGAAAGAGGTGAAGAAAATGTACATTATTTTCACCCAAAAGAATGACATGTTGAGAATGTATGCAAGCTCGCTGCTCATTTCATATGATCATTCTAAGAACTTGTGTGTGAAAATTATTGATTTTTCTCACGTTCATGAAAATCATACAGGAACACCAATTTTCGATACTGGATTTGCACACGGCCTTTCCACTATCATTTCTGTCACAGAACAGCTTTTGGAAAAATATTCCACAGGTACGAAATGAATTAGTGAAAAATGATGATGATTATTATTATTTATTCATTTTCGACATTCATATCTGTGACTCACAAACACCTTGAATTTAAAGAGTTTTAATTCCATCATGCATTCCGAAAAACCTTAAAAGATCTTCATTCCGAAAAGAAAAAAAAATGTCTTCCATACTAGTGACCGGCAGTTCGAGAGGTATTGGATTGGCCTTGGTGAGAGCTCTGCTTCAATCGGCTCCTTCCAAACACATCATTGCCACATGCCGAGATCCAAACAATGCCAAAGATCTCTCCCAACTTCAATCTCAACATTCCGATCGCCTCTCCATTGAAACTTTAAATGTTTCTGAAGAAAAGGATATTCTCTCCTTGATTGATCGTCTAAAACAAAAACAAACCTCCGTGAGTGTGTTGGTGAATAATGCTGGAATTTATTCTGCAATGAAGAAGGAGACCTTGTTGAATTCAACAAAAGAATCCATGTTGAGTGTATATGAAACAAATGTAGTGGCTCCCATGTTGATGATTCAACACTTGTATAATGCCAAATTGTTTGAGAAGGGAGCTTTGATTGTGAATATTTCGAGTGTCATGGGATCTATTGGTAAGTAGTTGTGTCGTGTGAATAGATGAGAGTGTTTATTGAGTTGAAAAATTGATTTGGAAAATTGATGAACTGCCATTTTAAATTTGTTTTAAAACAAGCCCAAACATTTGAGAGAAGAGGAGTCTCTTATTCGTGCTCAAAGGCTGCCCTTAATATGTTGACCAAGATGGTCAGTATTGAGTTGCCAGAAGTCAACGCCATTAGTTTACATCCTGGTTGGGTTCAAACTGATATGGTAAGTAATTATGAGATTTGATGAGATGTTGTGTTTGAATGCGAATTGGAATTATCTGTAAATCCATCTATGGTTGGAATTATATGGTACTGTAGGGAGGAAAAGGTATGTTGAAAAGCTATCGATAATTTCTTCATAATTAATCACAATTTTATTAATTCTAAATAGATGCCCCAGTGAAACCGGAAGATAGTGCTGCTGGGATTGCCAAAATTATTACCAACTTTGATCCCAAGTCACAAAATGGAACCTTCTTGAGTTATGATGGCTCAACCATCCAGTGGTAATTAACACAGTCAAGTTAATTGCCAAACATATGAATATGGGCCAATGATTCACGCGGTTAGTAAAAATTAAAAAGGGTCTGTCTGTTACAGTTTTGAAGGTCGTGGATCAGTGAATTCCATTAGTGTTTTTTGCTTCTTTTGTGAGTCATGGTTTTCCATCATTTGTTTCACGATAGTCAATATATGAGGCCAACACTCATCTCTTCCGTCCTTTCGTTTGAAAAAGTTGAAATGCCCAACTTTTTTAGCAATCTCCCCATGAATGTAATACATTCTCTTCTCGTTGGGACAAGTTAACGGTTGAACATGATCATCTTGTTGTGTATTCGAATCTTTTTTCAATGTCACATTAATCGTTTTAGGAATTCTCGAATTGTCCGTATTCAAATGTTGTTGATCAGTAAAGCTCACAAATTTAGGATCACTCAAACTTCTAAAAATCCACATCGCCGACTGCAAGGGTGCAAAATTGTCTCCCTCAATCACATAACTCACCATTGGAATTTTCTGTAATGCCCATGCAGGATGTTGTGGATTCTTTGGTGGCTCCTCAATTCCACAATATTCAAAAATATAATTCCTTCGACAATGACCTGCCGAGTACCAATCTCTCACAAGCTTATTTGCAACATACACAGGAGGAGTAATGAGTGGATACATCCGTACCATCATCGGTAAATAGACATACCAATAGAAAAACATGAAAATTCGAGGAGTGATCCATGGCCAGTGTGTCATGAGTCCACTCTGAGTTCCAACCCAAACTGTTCCAATAAATTTCTGTAAATACAGAGAAGGAATATGGGCCAATATTTGTCCTCCAATGCTGTGTGCAATATAGAGAAAATTGTCAATGGGAAGGATGGGAGAGGAGTATTGTTGTTGTTCGAGGTGTGTTAAATATTGAGTGAGTTGTTCTTCTTGTTGAATCACTGACTTGTTGTTTTCAGATCCTTGTTTGTTGTGCATTTCTGATGATTTAACTATTTTAGGTAGGACTTTGGTAGTCGAATCAGAACTTGTCAATAATAGTTTATGTAGTGGTGTACTTTCAAGAAAATTCATGATTGCTGTCACATCCAACAGTCCCCAATTTCTAATACTAATATATTTGTTTTGAATGTCATAAAGTATTTTCTTTTCTTCATCGGCACTCGCCTTCTTGTTGTGGTCCATGTTGGAATTATCCGCAACAACAGCATTCACTCGCAAACCTGATGAAAAGCATCCTCTATAATCAAAGGTCATGACAATACATCCAATTTCTTCGCAAATGAATGTACAAAAATCTTTATAAAATCGACACGGAATTCCCATGGCTGGTGCCATCAATATTGCAGTTTCCGAGATGTGAGTTTGACAAAATTTACCCTCACTGTCCTGATCGAGCGGAATGAAAACCGTTCCATAAATTTTGTATCGATCTTGACATGTCACTTCATGTGTTTGTGTACATACAACCCGTCCGACAGAACAAGAACGATCAGAGGATGATGTGGGTGAGTGAGAGGAATGATTTTCTTGTTGATACATTTTTTAGAGTTGAGGAAAATTAAAAGATTTCTCCGAATTGAGATGGGAATGTCAAAGGATGGTTTTCTTGTGCTTGTCATCTGAAAGGCATTAAGCGTAATGACTAGGTGAATACAACACCTCTGAAACATATTCAAGCTGTTGTTGTGTGAATTTCGTCTTGTTTTGTTCCCAACGATCAATCGATTGTTGCAAGCGGAAGAAAATATCAAATGTTTCTCGAATAATCTGTTGCAAAAGTTGGCCTTGAACACCTGTTGAAAATTTGTTCATTCTTGCCAAGTGCTCCATGACATTTGGTAGAAAGGTAGGAATGTCATAACTGTGTGAAAAAGCTTTCACAATAGAGCTCAAACCTAATCCAACGTAAACAGGATCTTCATCTTTCTTTTGAGTTGTGCTGCTGTCTAATAATGCTTTTGCTTGAGTTAGGAAGAGTTTTGAAAACGTCAATAACATCTTGTTTGGCATAATTTTCAAAAGAGGGCAAAGCATGTCAGACGCTAGCTGACGAATGAGCATGTTTTTGTCTTTAAGGAGACAACTAAGATATGCATCACATAATGTTTGATAGCTCTCGTCATACTTAAATATATAAAATTGATTTTTGAATGTAAAGTTTCCAATAAATGATAATAAGGTCATTCCTTTCCATGTGTCAGTACTGTCTGATTTATGGAGTGGAGTCTGTTGTATGGTGTTCAGTGACAAGGTGTAAATACTGTCTACAGCTTGTCTGTTAATGATTGTGGCTATTTTTGCACAAACAATACTTGCTTGAAGTGTCATTTCATTGCTATGACTGTTGTTAATATTGGATAATAGAATGGTAAAAATTGAACTTAGATAAGGTGTTAAAATATTGGGCGCTCGAATCATAGTTCGAATTACACATTCAACAAAGACAGAGCATACATATTCAAATTGCTCTTCAGATTGAGGATTATCTAATTGACTCGCAAAAGTTTGAAGAATGCTGACTAGATATGGATCTTTTTCTTGACAAGAACCAACATCTGAACTAATGCGAAAATGATACTTGTCCAGAAATCCTAAACCTATTGTACTCCCAATAAGCTCTCGAATGGAAAAATGAGTATGTCTCAGAAATGGAATTAATTTGTAGTCCACAAGATGTTGGTACCAGTGTTTGATGGCTCCACAGTTAGCAAGAACATGAAACGTTAAATTGAGAATCTTTGTTTGTAATAGTGTGTCAGCATTGCCAAGGTCAAGGCTAGATATTAGGAAATCAATTAATTCCTTATTTCTTCGATAATCTAAATCTCGAACGCAATGGGCGAGAGCATGTGACACTATTAAATTGCATGAGTTATGAGAACTCAGCCCTACCATTCTTTCAAGTTTGGGGAGAAGAAGACCAAACAGTTTTCTACGGACTTGAGCTTGCCAGTGTTTTGATCCTCGTACACATCCAGTAAATATTTCGCTTGACATTCGAATCACAAAATCAAGACTCGGATCATCATTTGAAATTGATAATATAGAATCCCAAAAAGTGTTGAAAATGTCAATAATTTTTGGGCCAATTACTTGACAAAGTCCTTTAAAAAAGAATGCCATTTGCATTCTAAATGTAGGGGTTGTCGATGTGTCTCCATCCGTGGCATAGTCGAAAAATTGTTTCCACCAAGCAGTATCATTCATCAACCTTTGAATTACCTCTAATGATATATAGAATGATGATGGTTGTAATTGCATGGAGTAATCATATACTTTCAGCTCATTCGGTAAAAATGAAAGCACACCGTTTACATCTGACAAATACCCTGTCGCGTAATGATAAGGTTTGTCAATCATTGCACTGCATGAGCAGGCATCAACCCTATGTTCTATCAAACTTTTGATTGTGTCAGAATTGTTCAAAATCTGAAAAGGTTGGTGTGGCTTGAGTTGGAGAAGTACTCTATTCATTGTACTCAAGGATAACATTCTCAAATTCGTGTTCTCGCTGATCATACATTTCGCAATTAACCTTAAATATTCATGAGGGAAGGTGTCGTGTTCAGATTTGGGATCTTGCCACACCAACATTTTTAAAATTTTCATAATAACTACTTGATAATTCCAAGACATGCTGTTTCGTTCCAAAAGAGTTGCCAGGTTATGAACTGTAATTTTGTAGAGCTTACTTGACTCATCATTCAGTATTGGAATTTCAAAAAACAATGATGCATACAGTGCTATCACAATGTGGATCTTTGAAAGCACCTCATGATCATCCGTAGAGCACAAGAATAGCGTATGGAAACAACGGCTCACCTGCAACCAGCTTCTACAAATGGTCTTGATAACATTAAGAGATGACAAAAATTCAATGCACCCTATCACTTGATATTTGTTTGTGCATGATGGATCTGTTAAGGTTGAAATGCATGTTGAAATGTATGGATCTAGCAGCTTCCTATGAGAGCGTTTAAACAAATTGGAAATTTTGAAAAAGCATATTTTAGCTTTTTCACGAATGTTTTCATATTCCGATGTTGTGGCCAAATGAAATAAATCATTGAGAAGAGTGGCATGCACTTCGCTGAAATACTTTTCATGTAGACAGCACTTTGTTCGTTGCAGTGCTTCTCTCCATTTGTAAAGTATAAGAATTCGGTCAAGAACTGCAGCTCTTGGATAATGATGCTTTCTATTTAAACTCTTAAAATAATACATCTTGATGGCGTTCCATAATTGTGTTGTGTTTTCTCTGGTGCTTGTATAGTTCATTCTTCGATAGACGATACATATTTGAATGAGGTCGATTAGAGAAGTGATTATATCTGTGTTGTCTGTTGATTTGTGTTCAGTTAATGTGCTTGTGTTCATACGGGAGGTAAACTCTTTCAGAATTAAGGAGAGTTTTTTTGCAATGTCAAGTCTTGAATACTTGCTGCTTGCAATCGTAGAGAAGAATTTTGTTGATTGCTCAGCATTTTCTGGAATCTCATCGAGCATCATTGAGCTTCCTTTCATGACATATCTCAATAGAGTTAATGTTGTAAGAAGATCATCTGTCTCATCTATGCATCGATTATCGAGTTTTGTCATAATTAGATCCATACATATGTCATATATCAAACCAGCTTCTATAAGCTCTTCGCTTCTTGGGATATGCCATTTTGCTTCAATTTCAGTCTCTGAATTGAGGTCCACTAACTTTCCCCAGTGGAGAAAATGATTGGTTTTCATAAAACTTGAAGAATTCCATGTTGAAAAAGGAACACTCCTTTTTTCCAAGAGGTATACAGTAGTTAAGCTTTCAATATAATGTCGCACAAGTTTTCCAATGGCGGTTATTATACTTAAATCTACTTCTTTCTTCATGCGGTTTAAATGGACGTCAATGATTTGTCTGACTATATTTGCATGGTGGATGGCATTATTATTATTCTTAAAACTTTTTCCAACAATTTTTAAATAGTAACTGAGCTCCTTATCGGTCATGTTATTGTCGCTTCGTATTACTTTTGGTACCAACTCTGAGATAACAATGGTCATTGGATTATAGTGATCACAGTAGTAGGAGCTTGCATAATGGATCAAGTCCCTAAATTGTTTAGAACAATCTGGTAAAAAATTTGTGGTCAAATACAAGACAATTTTCTGGAAGCACAATTTGTGAAGTCGAGGTGAGAGCTGTTGAAAGAAAAGCGAGACGGAAATCATTACTCTGTAGTAATTCTTGGAAAGATCAGTATATGTCACGTTGCTTAAAAATTCTAGTGTTCGGTTGACAAATTCAATTGCAAAATCCTCAAAAAGAGATACAGCTGATGGCGTTTCGTTAGCATTACTTGATTCGATAATGGGAACAAGCTGGAAAACACGGGACAGAAACTCATATGCGCGAATTGCTTTCATGTTGTCTGTGATCTCAATATTTAAGACAATCGTCATCAAAACTTGAGATAAATACTCTCTAATTTCTGGAACTTCATCACAACGTGACAAGAGTGGAATTAATACAACATTTAACAACTCTATGGTAGTTGAAATCTGGTTCGCCTTACTAAAATTTTGCAAGCTATTCTGAATAATTTCAAAAATAGATGCAATTATACGCTTGGGTCGAATAAAGCAGAGGTGTTTCATAACTTCAATGTCAACTATCCATATTTCAACATCCTCTGAAAATAAAATAGCTTTTGATACAGAAAATACCATGTCCACAATCTCATCCACCACTTTAGGTGACAGCTGCATTGTGGACGTAGACGCTTGTTCTCGTTTTAACCTTTTAGTTAAAGCTCTTATTAGTTCATGCATAAATGCAATTAAATTTGAGTTCCATAAGAATTGATCATCTACGGAATGAACCAGTTGTGACAAAAATTGTAGCGTTTCTGGGAAATCTAATAAATAAACACAAAGTTGAGCAGCATATTTGAGGGCAATTCCTTTGGGAGAGTCGGACCAAAATAGATTGCATGCTTCGGGTGGATCAGCGCCTGTGGATGATGCCAATCGATACAACCTTGATACACTGTTATCATCTTGATTTTCTACAGATAATTTCACACCCATTTTGTTGCTTAACGCAGAGACGGTAATTTTGACAGGTACATCCATACATCTTAAAATTTCGGAGAAAATATCATCTAAATGAGGTTGAAAGATCTGAATGTCTCCACACCGATCTCTCGACATGCGATAAAATAATGAAAAGAAGTTCACCTCAATTAAGGGCGAGTTAGAGGTGGTAGAGTTCCAAAGCTCAATTAAATGGTCAATCCAATAATTGCATTTTCCTTGCAGGTAGTCGACAGCTCGGAAGCTTGTAGGTAGGAACAAACATAGACAGCACAATGATATGTAATACTCGGTATGATAGACAGACATTCTTCCTGTAAAAGTATCTAGTATTTCTTTTGTTGCAGTGGTTGGAAAGAAATTTCTCAATTTACAAATGGCCTTAATTAATGATAACCCATACTTGATGAATAGCTCAGGATTACTTGGAACACCATAGTCCACTTGACGCTGCTTTTTAAAAAATGATTGTCTGATCAACTCATACAATCTCTTCCAGCATGTTATTGCTTTCATCGATGGGCTATTCTGCATTCCCGAAACTACCTTTCTTTGTTTGAGAAGTGTGTAGAGTAGCTCTGCAATTTTTGTACGAATTTCAATGAAACCAATTCCTCCAAATTTTTCTTCCACAAGAAAAGGAAGAGTCAAATCCAGTATCTCAATTCGTTCTTCAATTGAAAATGAATATTCCAAACTAATGTATTTGTTAAAAAGACTGATAGATTCATTCAATGTATGAAAGAAACAAGACTCTTCTTCTGAATTTTTGAGCTCGGACCTGGAGAGATCAAGAGCAGATTGAAATCCTTTCAAAATTTTGTTTTTGAGCCTGGGAATTTCTTCCATCATCTCTTGCTTGGCAAAGGCAGGCTGATGCAACAGAAATTTATGCAACATGATCAAGCTCTTGGTGATATATTTCTTTCCGTGATGATGATGGAAGAGTCCGAGAAAGGGAGGAGGTGACCTATTTTCTTCTTCTTGGTAAAATGTTCTTGGCCTCCATCATTTTTTCCTTTTTAAAAAATCAGAACCTTTTTTTGGGTTTTTTTTCAAAACGAAATGATAAAATATTTTCAGAGGTGGAACAATTTTTTACGATTTTAATATTTGATAATATTGAAATTTCATTGAAATGAAACAACATGTAAAGATTTATTTCATTCGTGTTGTAGAAGAGAAGAAGAAGATGGTCCAAACCTTCGTTCCAATTTCTTAATAGAGTTCTTACCACGAAAGTAAACCATATATTTTACACTCCAGTTTTAGACTTGTGTGGCAAGGGATGCTCATCCACGTGTGTACGATAGCCTCCTTCTGCTTGACTCAATACAAGATCATCAAATGGAACATGTAAATTAAAATCAATCTTTTCCTTATCTTGTGCCACGAATGGTTCCAAGAATTGTTTGGTTCTCTTATTCGAGTCAGAAATATCCAAACGAGCAATTCTCAATTTCTCATTACCGTGAAGTTTGGGTCCAAAGGTATGAGATTTGAAACGTGGCAGAAAGTGAGTAATTTCCTCTTCGTAGGATCCATCTTCACTTCGATAGAAGGCAGTGACACTGGTAGGAGTGTCCGTGTTGTTGGTAATTCGAGAGGAATAGAGTCTTCCGTGAGGTTGGTGATGCATCAAGGTGTTGACTGTACAAGATCAAGAAATGGTTGTTTTTTTTTTTGAGGGAAAGCGAAGAGAGGCCTGTGAACAGAGTGGTTAAAGTACCATAAGGTGGGCATTAAATAAAGTAATTTCACAATTTCGGAAAGTGTTTAAAATGAACAATTAATATTCATGAGGTTCTTTTTGAATGCTCATCTCTCTCTGGCTCTCATTTAGTAGAAGTATTTATCATCAAGTACGTGATTGATGCTTTTGGGTAAATTCATTGAATTGACCTTTTCATTCAAAGACCCAAAAGTGGCCACTTTTGAAAATGGTTGAACTATTCAATTTGAGAGCTATTTGTGATATTCAAAATATACCTACTGAACGACAGACACGGACTCAACAAGACAAAGCCGAACACTATTAACAAGTACTAGTAAAATTTAAAAGCTTGCTTAAAATAAATTAATGAACATTTACAAATCTAGAGATCATTAACTACAACCTAGTTGATGACAATTCCACATCTTCGAAACGTTCATGTTGTGGCAGTGAGGCCGTCGAATTTCCATTCAATCCATCTAAATTTTCTTCCTTTGGTGTTTGTTGAGTCGTTGTTGGTTGAATGGACTGAACTGCTTCATCTCTCTGGCTGCTCTGTTGTTTCTTCTGAGCATCTTCCTTCTCGTGTCTCTCAAGCTCTAGCTGCCATGTATTTCCATCTATTTCTGACTTTTGTTTGGCTAATTTTGGGAAAATTGCAAAGAAGATGATAATAGAAAAATAAGGTACAATAATGAAAAGCCCAATAGTCAAGCTGAGCCAATCAAATTCCTTCGATCCATGTGGCTTTGTCGAGTATGGTGTAATAAATTCCTTAACAAGTTGAATACTAAATAATATCAATAAAATGACAGGATTCACAAACTTAATTAAAATACTCCATTCCCTGTGTGGTCCAAAGTTACAAATGGCCTTAATTTTCAGTCGATATTCGTCCACACTGTGAAAGAGAATGGTGGAAAATATATTCCAATATTTTTTCAATTTGTTTTTCAATCGTCGATTTCGTTCGCTACGAATGGAAGATGCATCCAAAGGATCCAAGGTTGGTGTAGAAATTGGATGTTCATTGATAGTACCGTATCCTCCAGGAGAATCGACCGACGTTTCTTCAATGGAGGAATAAGCAGAAGCTTTCCATTGCCGTTTCACCTTACTCCACAAGCTTTCGTTTGAAATGAAATATCCAATTAACACACATTGTGCAATGGCTGTGAATACTAGACAAAAATCACTAATGTAATGATCGACAATGTCCATCAAGTAATATCCACTGTAATGAATGAACATTAATTGTTGAATTTTAAGAGTGGATGTCAACAATGTTTGAATCATATTGTCAATGTTATACCGTTTGGAAAAATTGTTTTAAATCGTCATGCTTTGAATTTGTTAAATCAAAAACTTACTTGTCCAAACAATATGGAATTCCGGTAATAAACCCGAAGAGACATGTTCCCAGAGAAATCCAATGAATCTTGAGATTTGGAAATGCATCATGAATGGTCTATTATCGGCACAATTATTATTGTAATTATTATCAAGAATTCATTGATTCAACATTACATATTTGATCCAATAAATTCATACTTACACCATTGACACCTTCAATCATACCAAAACATGAATCAACTAAAGAATTGGTTGTGTGAAACAAAATGTTCTATGATACTTACTCGATAAGGTGAGCATGGCCACTAAAAACAAAATACAGAACAAATGAGGTACAGGCATGAGAGATATGGACTCTGGCACAACCACAAATGCTAAAGCCAATCCTCCTTGTACAACCTCATCGACACCAAGACCCTTCGTATGAGCCATGTATCCGAGAATTGCAAACATGCAAAAACCTGCGAAAATACTAAATAAATAAGTAGAAACTCCAATAATCCAAGCATCTTTGACAATGTTCTGTTTTGGATCGTTGTAAGATGAAAGAGCAATCATGGTTCCACTCGCCAAGCTCAACGAAAAGAATATCTGACCAGCTGCAGAGAGCCAAATCTCCACATTCAATAATTTTGTAAAGTCTGGTTTAATAAAGTACCACATGCCTGAGAAGGAACCCTCCAAAAAGAAGCTTGTAATAAGCATGATCAAGAGTAGAATGATAGGCAATGGAACTGTCACATAGGTAATCACTCCTGTACTATTTGTTCCTTTCCAAACTCCAAAATAAACAAGTATCCACACAATGAGTAATGAAATCAAGATTGGAACATTCATTTCAGTAACGATGGTGTCACTTGGACTCTTTCGAATAATAGTCTCAAAGAAATACTTTTCAGCTTGGTCTTTCCAAGGCAATGTCCACGACCACATATGATAAAAGTAGACAAAAATCCAAGAGATTAATACACTATAATAGGAACAAATTACAAATCCTCCAAAAATCACAGCAGCAATACCAATGCCTCTCGCTCGATCATGGAGTAGTCCATTGGCTTTGATGGCTGCCCTTCTCAACATTTGTCCAGCACTCAATTCAAGAATTAATAACGGTATTCCAAGAGCAACTAAACTAATGGTATATGGAATTAAGAAGGCTCCACCACCATTCTTATAAGCGAGGTAGGGAAACCGAACAAATGATCCAAAACCAATAGCAGCTCCCAACGATGCCAGAATGAATGAAATTCGAGAACCCCAAGCTTGACGGATGTGTTTTTGGTGTTGTTCTGGTGAAGAAGTTGATGAGGATTGGTGATGTTGTGGTTTTTCAATGGATGATGGTTCTTCCGTTGATCCAATTTGTTCATTCGGATCGTGATGAAGATGGTGGTGAGACTGATCATCAAGATGACTGAAGGCAACTTGTTCTCGAGGAAATTTTGTAACGATCGGAGAGGGAGTGTTGTGTTTCTTTGATTGACTGGTCATCATCATGTGGGAGTGTTCATCAAAGTCATTCATGGATTCGGAAGTGATCATGGTCATGGAAGAAGAGGGATCTTCTTCTTCTTGGTGATTCATGTTCCTCCTGTTGTGATGATCAACATTTTCGTGATCTTCTGGATGTTGATGATGATGATGAATAATTACATTGTGATGACGAGGTATGAGATCATTATCTGTCACCTCTTGGAGAGGATTCGTGTGTGTTGGAAACGATGAAAACGACATTTTTTCTTTCCCTTCACTTGGAGATTACCAGTCCCTTTGGAACTGACCAATCAAAAGAATTCTCGGAGAAAAAAACCCACAGAAGTTTACAAAACATCATTTTCCAGAGGTAATTACTGTGTGGAATCGTCGTAATCTCCGGATCGAAATTTCTGAATTTTGGGTCTTGTTCTCTGTGAATTTCTCTAGTTTTATTTCCATAATTGGTGTAATCACAGAGAACAAAACAACCTAGTAATTTTCCTAGCAGAAAGTATTATAAATTAATGATTCAATTATTGGTGTTTGGAGGATGAAGGGGAAGAGGGAGAATTGTCTGAACTTGAAGATCCTGTCTGCTTCTTTTTTTCTTGAACTAAGGCGTGAAAAGGTATAAGGTTTAACCGGTACCAATGACGGTGACTGTGGTGACTCTGGTGTGTTCGTTTCTTCAGAATTGCTGCCAGGTGTGGAGGTGTCCTTTCGTTTTCTCGTTCTTCGTCGTGTGGTGACGCTTGTAGATTGTTGGTCGCCTGTTGTCCCTTGAAGATTGTTTTCAGAAGAATTAGTGGTGCTCTCTGGTTCGTGTTGGAGAGGGCCATTGGTGGTGGATGGTTGGGGCTTGTTGTTGGGTTTTTGAGAAGCTATCAACGATGGAGAAAGGTCTTCCTCATTTTCTCTATTGTACATTTCAATTTCTGGTTCATCCAAATATTTCACTTCCTTATAAATTTCTTCTTCTTGTTCTTTAAGTTGTTGAATGGCCTCTAATTTAAGGTCATGTTGATCTTTTTTCCGTAATGTGTTAAATTTCTGTGCAAATTTTGGTATTGAAGATGACACGTCAAAATCATTCTTATTCATCTGTTTCATTTGTTTCTCCACCAAATCTTTTTGTTTTGATGCATAATCTTGCTCAGACTTAATAGCAGCTTTTAACTTGAGAAATTTCTCTTTGAGATCATATAAATTTACAAGTCTAATCTCGTTCTCGATTCTCGTCTCGTGTTCTTTTTTCTTTCTATCAACATTGTTGTAACGAGATTCCCACAACTTTTTCACAGCTACTATATCATGCTCTTGTAATTTTACATTAAAAAATCGGCTTAAATCAATAATGGAAGCCGTAGAAAACCATGATATTTTTCCATTCTTACAAGCTCTATTCATAAGTGCAATTATGCATTCAAAATCCTTTTTTGATAGTGGATTCCTACGCCCTGTGTTATATTCATTAAGCCACTTTTCGTCGTCACTCTCCATGTTGTACTCAAGAGAAATATCAATTTTACGATGGCAATAGGTGTCAAACTCTGCGTGTAAATTTGGTGTTGGATTTAACATTAATGTTTCATGGTCGTAATTCTCAGTGTTGGTATATTTCATATAGTGATGAGTTCTTCGAAATCCCTTTCTAGCGGTTGTATCTTTAGCAACTGTGAAATTTGGGACAGGAACATTTGTCAAATCTGCTCCCTTATCCTCTAGTTCCTCGAGCTCGTTAAAATCTCGATATTTCCGGCTAGTATGTGTGCTGTCGATCAGTGTCACAGTACCGGTACGTTGTTTCTCATCGGCAAGTAATTGTAAATCTGCCTCAGATAATGAGTTGACCGTAACTGATAATCGGGAAATGTCAGAATCTTGTTTCTTAGGGCTTGATTTGTTGACAGGCATCGATTTGCTTTCTTTCACGGCTTGTGAAATTTTTGTACGTAACTTATTCAATGAAATCAGATCTTCTGGTCGGAGCACTAGCAACTTTTTCGAAACATCGAGTTTTCGAGGCCTCGACAATGTAGAAGATGAAGGTGTCTGGGGAGTGCTAGCCACAGAAGGCGTGTTATTACCACCTTTTCGACTGCGTTGCTGAGAACGTGTTGGAGTTTTGGGCACTGCTTCTGCATTGGCTGTTGTTTCTGGGTCTTCATCATCATCACCATCATCACTCAACTCACGGTTCGTGATTCTATTGTCATCATCGGCTTCCTCATCGGATGATGACTGGGCCGATGATTGTCGTTTTCTCTTGTTGTTGCTTGCAACTGGAGTACTGGATCTGGTAATAGACTTTTTCGGTGTGTTGGAAGTCTTTTTTGATGATTTCCTTGATGGTTGTGTATCATCGCCACTCAAGTCCATCATGGGGTCAGAGTTGGCGGGTTCTGATGAATTTTGTTCTGGTGCAAGCTTATTAGTTTTCTCGTCGCGACCTTCTTCCGTTTCGAATGGAACGTTGTTGTTGGATTTTCTGCCATTTAGTTTTTTAACGGGGAAATCGAGTATTTCCTCTTGGTCGTTTGTTGTTGCTTGATGAGGCTTGATATTGTTTGTTATACTATCCATGGTGGGCGTTAATGTGGTAGAATCAGATGAACGCTCTTGTTGTTGCCTGTTGATGATGTTGTTGTTGGAGGAGGATGAATTGATGTCATTATCGGAGTCATCAGAAAGTTGTTGATCATCGGATTTAGAGGTTGATGTGGTTGGTTGGTTTGTCGTTGATGATGTTGCTGAAGGAATTGACTCCTCTTCGCTGATGATTTTCGATGATGGTACTTCATCATCATCATTCTTTCTTTCTAAAGGAGTGGTCTTCGCTTTCTTCTTCTTTGGTGTTTTCTTCCTTGGCATTTTTTGTTTTCTTTTTTCATCATGACATTTTCTCGTTTCTTTCAAGCATTGCTTTCGTTTTACTTTTCATTCTGAGTTTTCTGGAGATGCAGGTTGTCAAGAAACTTCAACATCTAATTAAATTTATTATTTATTCATCATTTCATATATGTGAATCGGGTGTGGTATAGTGGTAGCATTCCAGACTGTCACTCTGGCGACCCGGGTTCAATTCCCGGCACTCGAGTAATATTTTTGTTGTTTATTTCTCAACTTTTCCCTTCTTTGAGTATGCTGATGCAACAGCTAGATTCTTTTCCTTCAATTTTTTTTCTGCCAATTCTTTCAAATCCAAACGAAGACCCAACAAAAAAGCAATTCGAACAACACGAATAGTGGAGCGATGAAAATTTGGAAAACGTTATCTATAAGTGCAGGTCTCTGTTGTTTTGGAGTCGTGGTGTTAAATGAATGCATTTTAGCTGGTATTGGATGTCACACTTACCTTTCCCTCTGTTGTGGAGGTTCAATATGACAATCAATCACATGGAATTGATATCATGGTTTGTGATGTACCTTAACCTTTGAGAAACAAAACATCAACATACCCAAATAATGTCCATAGAATTGAGTTGCCCATCCAATAACTTGAATAATTACAGCAAACCAATAGTACGTGGAAGGTGAATGAATCCATCTCAAATGAAAATAATGGGAAAGAACAACCATTCCAAAAAATTCCAATGACAATAAAAACTGTGTTCGTCAAATGGGTTTTAAAGGTTAAAAGAGCAGAAAATAGTGGGACATGATTATTAATGTCGTGTGTGACAGCATTACCACCAATCACGTCATTGTTGAAAAAGTAGCGGTATTGTGATTGATCATCAACATTATTGCAATTGTCACAACGTTGCGAATCAATTGATTGATTTATGAAATTGACCGAGTTTTGATTTTCGAAAACTTACTCCAGCAATTCGATCCAAAATCAAATAATAGACCATCAACACAGCAGAAACCAAAACCGCTAAATTACACCATTCCGAACTCAATTTTAAAACATCCACAATCAGCCATCTCACCGTATCAACATGTTGCAAATCAACCTTGAAACACAACATGATCAATGACAAGGCAATCACTGGAACAAACACAAAATGAATCATCTGATTGGTTGGGCTCTGATGATAATAATAATAATTTACAAATTGATCAGAAACGGAGAAGATTCTAGAGAATAGAGAACCTCTCTTGACCGTATCGGAACTGTTAGCGGTTGATGATGAAGACATTTTTAATAAGAATGAAAAACCTTGTAGTTCAAGTTTGGAAAATTGGATTTGCGGAGGACAAAAAACATGATACATGTACGAAATACATTCTGATGGCATATATATGCTCTGATATGACTCAGAAGAAGAGTTTTCTGCTTAATATGAGAACTCGATCGCTCTTTCATGAATCATCTGATTGAAATTATGATTCTTTGGGTTAAAAGAAGAAGCTCTCTCTTAAGGCTCCGATTGACGAGCGGTCATGTGGGGAGGACTCTTTTCAAACAAGTCATCTTCCATATAATCATTCTGAACCGTCTGTTGTTCCTTCAAAGATTCCTCTCGGATTGGGATTTGGTCCATCACGATTGAATCCATTCTCTTCAAATTTCTTCTCTTCAAACACCACACGGCATACGAAAACACCATCACATGATGAGAGAGAGGCTTTAGAATCTTCCAAATGGAAATCCATCCCATCCACAAGCCATACATTGTGAGATAGATGATATGAAAAGCAAATTCTCCCAACGTCAGAATATGAACCACAATGATGGAAAAGTAACCCGGAATCATCACCACATAGAACATTAGGAGCTCTTGAAGATAGTGCTGCACTTGCTTTTTCAGCCGAAATGATGAAATTTTCAAAACTTCATTTTCCTTAAAGAGATACGAGTCGTCATGATGGAGGACATGACCTTTTGAATGCATGATTTCATCATCTTGTCGTGTTTGGATGGATTCCTTCAGAGAGAGCTGAGAAAGAACCTTTGTGGTGAGTTGAGACAACCATAAGGAAAACACACTCAATGAAAAGACACAGCATGCAATGACTGACCACAATTGCATGGCCCATATTGAATGAGGGTCATAATTGTGAGTATAAATCACCTCCATGTACAAGTAAATGATGAACAGTAAGGGAAGGAGAGCTACCACAAAAGGAGACCAAGTAAGGAAGATCCAATACCAGCACTGAGTGAGAATATTTGGTGAACGTGACAATTGACCAATACTTGGATTCGTTCGTTGATGGAGCTTCTTTGGGAGGATGTGATTCTCAAGATGATATTCAATCATGTTTTCAAATGGTTTTGAAAAGATGCATCTGAAAAGTAATGTTGCGAAACGTGATCGACACGATGTTGTGCTGTTCCTTCTCAATAACCAAAGAGTGATTGAAATGGTGAGAACACAAAGAAGGGACATGATCGAGTTGAAAATGACCAAATTCCATGGCACCACTCGATAGATCAAAGTTTTCACAAAGTATGGATACCACAGGTAGGATGGATCCAAAACAGGAAATGCATAATAGGTCCATGGTTTGACAGGAATGGTCATGTGAATGGCCACAAATGCATTTCCATACTTCTTTTCCCATGCTTCTTTTGAAAGGAAAGCAAGTTGAATCTGTCCATTGAAATGAAATGGTAAACGGTATATGGCATCTGCAAGTTGAGCTCCATCCTTAGACGTTCGAGACACTACTTCCTTATGAAATTCTTCATTCGACCCTAATGCCGCCTCCCTTAATGGCCATGCACGACTATGACGGTTAAATTCAAAATATCGATTAATGAAACCTTGTTCTCCTCCGTCATAGCTCTGGAAGGATGGATCTTTCAACTTGTCAATCATGTCCTTGAATCGATCAGAACTTGGTTTCAGAACCATGAGACCTCCATTAAAGTACTCTGGAACGCACAAATCACTCACTGCACAAAAGTAACCACACGAGAATAAGTGTTCGATTTGAGGTTTCAACACGACGACATCGGCATCGAAATACACAATTTTTTGGAAATGAAATGCATCCAACTTCCACATATGAAGTTTGTTAAACGTGTCAATATAACGATCCTCCACATTATTCGAAGCCATATGTTTTCCTTCGGTAGGATTCGTAATGTAAGAGGCAATATATATTCTAAATCGAGGAAGGTCCTGTGGATGAATGGACTGCAAAAGACCAGTAATTACTTGAACTGTTTTTTGAACAACCTCTTGCTCGGAGAGACCTTTCCCTTCGTCGATGCGTGGAGGAACAACCACCAAAACAAACGGAATGGAAGATTTGGAATTTTCAACAAGACTCTGGAAGAGTGTCAGCACTCCAATCGTGTATTCGAATGCTTTTCGGGGATGTGTGGAAACAGATAAAAAGGTGGAATATGCATTCGATACATTATTGGGATTGATATTGTCGAGCGTGTTGAACATTTGTTTCATTTCGTCTAAGGTTCTCGCATTTCTTAACTTTTCAATGCTTTCAAAATTGTAAATGACCGTTTTTGGATCTTTGTCTAGCAACATGCTGGATGAAAGAATGGTCGGCGAGTTGGGTTCCAATGGTTTTAAAACCGAGACGTCTTCTGTGTGTGAGGTGGTATTCAGAAAGAGTAAAAGAACGAACCCGATCCAAACAGTGATTGTGACGCAAACAATTACAATTTTGTTTCGGTTCATCCATAATGGTTTTGAAGGAGAGTTTTCATTGTCGGAAAGGACGTGACTGTGCTGTTGTATAGCTGATATGGTGCTGTTTTCATTCATATTAAAAGTAGATGGAATGGTTTTTTGTGTTGATTGTTACAGCCGCATGTGACTGGGAAAAGAAGTTTGCAATTTTTATGAGTTTCAGAAGAAGGATCTTACCGCTGACGTGACTTCGCTGGCTTGAAACTATCTCTTGTTAAACCTCTTACCTAATACTCTCTTTGTTGGCGCTATATTGGAACGGAGAAGGAAAGCTTTTTTAGGGTACTTCTATATTTGGAGTTTGTGCTTTTTGGAAATGTTAAAGGTATCAACATTAAATTAATAATGTTAATTATTTAAATGTTAACAATATTTCATTCGCCTTCTACACTCTTGAATTTGCTTGATTTGTATCTCAAACAACAATCAATAATATACTGTTGATTGTTGAGAAGTTCAAGGGCTTTTTGGAAAGAGAGAATTTCCTTCTCAATTACTTCTCCAGAAACATCATCGACGGTTGACGTAGTGTCATGATCATGCTCGAATAAATTTTGGAAATAAATCTGTTTTTGTTTTGAAGTCAATGCCTTCCCTTGTAAACATTTCCAATATTCAAGTCTTTCTTTGCGATTAAGCTTACTGGTAACTATTCTTCTTTTACCTGCAATCATTTGATTAATAGTGTTGCAAACATTGACATCTATATGGCGTGGATTTGATAAAATATAATTCCTCATAATTGGAATTCGAGATCGCACACGTTCACTATATCTCGCATACCTTTCATAATGCATGAATATATTGTTCGAAATACATGGATAGCCATGTGTAAATTCTTTCTTTTGATAGCAAGAACAACCATCTATTATTCCACACACACATGACACAATATAACAAAAAAGGGGAATCACAGATCTCGGGCATAGATTAAATTGAGTTAATGTTGGAACACATTTCGATAACACAGTGTCTTCGAGATACTGCTCTCCTATCAGTGTTGGTGACACATTTCTTCCATGAAAAACATAAAGAAAGCAATTTTGTAAAACGTTCAAGTCAGAAAGTGGAATATGACGAATGTTTTCCGAAGGTGGTTTTTGCAATTTTTCGTTCATGAAATCATGAGTTTCAGTAGAAATATAAATAAACGCTCCAGGAGTGTAAGGATGTCCGAATAATCCAAAACCGGCATCATAGGGATATTTTGTTCGAGCAATAATACATTCATCGAGTCCACTAATCTTCATTTTGATTTTTACCTGAAGAATGTCAAAAATTCGATCCTCAAGATGAATAATATCATTATCTTTGGAATAGGTTTGCAGTGTTCCATTATTGTCAGTACAATAAATATTCTCCACTCGAATTCTGCCAAATAGAAATTTTGCAAATTGATTCAAAAACGGATGAACCATTGATTGTTTCATAAAATGCATTTGATTACTAAAATCAAAGAAACCAAGGCTATTGATCTTGTGAGTCGTTCTCAATCTGTACTTTGAGAAATGATCTCGGATCATATTTCTCCAAAATAAATCATCCTTTTCCAACACAGTGGTTTCAATACTTGTTTTTCCTTTCTTATTATTACTCAACAGGTGAAAATACCATTCCCACAAAGCATTGCTCCTAGCAATTTCATTCCAATGAGTGCAAACGAGACTAATTTTCGGAACATGAGAGAAATCTAGAAACTTGAAAATTGACAGCAAACAATCTGAATCAAACATTTTTTTTGAAAAAGAAGGAGAAATGCAACTCATCTTTGAAATTTCAAAGTTAGAAATGAACTCCAGAGAGATGATGATGATGGTGATCAATCAGTGAAGTTGTGTTTTTCAAAGATTTAAATGTGTCTTCACGGTAGGCTTACGCAAG